>NC_051182.1:56392499-56612499 GCF_013339695.2 Rhipicephalus sanguineus
GACCGCAGGGTCAGCGAGCCTCAAGGCCTCTCTCCACGCGGCGAGGCTAAACGCTAACAAATCCGTGCATTCAGCACGGACGTCCAGCGTGTCAGGCGATGCGATGGACACGAACCAAGGTAGTCCTGAGCCGTCGACGTCAGGACGGCGGGACTCCTTGGATCGGAAAAAAGACAAGCCCACGATCACTGGGCCTGAAAAGAAGACCTAGGTTCTCACCCTACCCATATAACACAACATGGCTTTTATACACTGGCACTGCAGGGGACTCCTACATAACCTAAGCGACGTAAAGGACATACTAGCCACTCTTTCACTGGTAGCCTTGTGTTTACAAGAAACAAACTTAGGTCCTAAACACCGAAACATCTTGAAAAACTACAAAGTATTCCGGCACGACCGAGAGCAGGCAAGTAGGTGTTGGTGTTGCTATTATAGGGGTGTTGCTATTATAGTTAAAAGTGGAGTTCCAGCGCGGGAACACAAACTTAAAACCAGAATAGAAGCCGTCGCGGCCATCATACACGCATTTAAAACTATTACAGTGTGCAGCGTATATTTGGAGCCGCACCTTAAAGTAACTATCTCTGATTTAGAACACCTTATCGAGCAGCTGCCAGAGCCATTCCTGGTAGTCGGAGATTTTAATGCGCACTCCAACTTTTGGGGTAGTGAAAGGACTGACACTAGAGGCCAAATAATTGAGGATTTTATATTAAGCAATAACATTTGTCTACTAAACACAGGGAAACCAACATACTGTTCTCCTAGCTCAAGAAAAATGAGCTGCATAGACTTATCTTTTTGTTCACCTTCCCTTTTCATGGATTTCAAATGGGATACCCTAAACGACCCATACGGAAGCGATCATCTACCCATAGTAATCAACCTAACAACCTCACCTGAAGTCATCCAACGAAAACCACGACGTTGGAAGCTGCGTTTAGCCGACTGGGCCCTCTTCCAAGAAAAGGCTAGCCTAGAAAATATAGCGTCAGAAAACCTCAACATAGATGAACTGAACGAACGTATCACCAACTGTATCATTGCAGCTGCGCGCCTATCCATCCCTCAGACCTCTGGATTGGTAAAACAAAATCACAAAACATATACACATACGAATGTAGAGAAGCAAAAAAAGAAGCAAAACAAAGCCTGGGGAACCTTCCGCAGGTACGCGACGGCGGAAAACTTTGTAAATTTTAAAAAGGCCAGAGCGAAAGCCAGATACATCCGCCGATGCGCTGAAAAATATTCGTGCCAAAAGTACGTCTCTTCTATAAATAGCACCACTACATCAAAATAAATGTGCGAACGGATCCGAAAGATAGACGGCAGTTTGTCTCCGTTCACTGTACCCTTACTCACAACCCCAAGCTTCTCACTATTGAGAAGAAGATCGAGGTCTTTTTAACCTGTTGGTATCCTCGGGGCCCTTGCCTAGACAAGGACTCGGCGAGCTATTCCAACATTTATCATGCACCAAACGCATGTACCATGCGTTTGGTGCATGATAGCCTAAGTTTCTTATGCACCATTAAAACCAACCAAACCAAACCAAACCAGTTGGTTCCGCGTATTCAGTAGGGGAACGCAGAAGTGGTTCAGAAGAAAGTGCACAGGACAGGGCATCTTTCCTGACCAATGTACTTTCTTCTGGACCGCTTGTACGCTTCCCTACGCAATAACAAACACTGCGCTGGACGACCAACAGTATGACATTTTCTTACTCCGGCAGAAGTATTCGAGAAATTCTTTCACAGCAACGTCTTCTCAGTTCTGGTGCAGTAAAGTAACCGTTATGCTGACTGAACCATCGCAGCCTATGAGTTAAACAAGAAAAAGTGAAGTGTTCCATGTGTGTTCTTCTTAGTGGTTATGTGCCTGTACCTCGCCGAGGAATGTTATAGAAAATCTCCGATGACTGCTACAGCGAACTTCTCGCGGTCTCGATGAGGCGCAACCGTTTCGAAGGAATCTTTTCACGGGCGTAGGTTGCGAACAACAACCTGCCCCGGAATGGCAGACTTGCTAAATGAGGCCGCTATTTAAGCATTTGAATAACATTTTTATGCACCGCTTTCTAAACGCTACAGAAAAGACGCTCAGTGATGACTGCCACAACGTGAACATGCGTGTATACAGGGTGTCCCAGCTATCACGCAGCACAATTTAAAAAAAGAGGAACGGCGTTACGCGAAGCAAACGTACAGCATATTGCTCCTAGTACACTAGAGTAGCCACTGCTATTCTTTTCGTTAATGTGGTTTCATTAATTAGTCATAATTATATTTCTAACTCGAGAAGCACTCGCCTAATTGTCAAAATGTCAATGAGGCGTATGTAGGCATGTTCAAATGGCATCTAACTGGGCTACTTTCAACAGCGTGCTAATTGCGCTCTCATTTTTTCCGGCTGATAAAGAAAGCCCGCGAAATATGAAAAATAACACGTGACTACGCTCCCACCCGCAAAGGAAACCAGCGCCCTCAAATAAGCTTACTGCAAACAACCGCTTTGCCTGTTGTCTGTTGCGAGAGACAGCGTTCCGCATTTTGGCAAGGGTACAGGTCGGGCGCCAACGATATGCGTGCAATTGCGCTGGGATTCATTCCGTTCGATAGTACGCCGCAATCCATATCTCACGGCCGACTGTTCTCATTCATAACGCGGCAGATGTTCTGATTACGGCCTGACTCTGTAAAACCAAGCGGTGCTTTTCTTAGGCCGGGGAGTGGCAGATAGGGCGATGCGTTTTTTTTTTTTCTTTCTGCATTTTTTGCTTGATACTGTCTACCTCATAGGGAGCCTGTTTGAGGGCGCTGGTTCCCGACGCGCGCAACAGTCTAGTCACGTGTCACTTTTCATATTTCGCGGGCTTTCTTGACCAAGCGGAAAAAATGAGCGCGCGATTAGCACGTTATTGAAAGTAGCGCAGTTAGATGCCATTTGAACATGCCTACATACGCCTCATTGACATTTTGACAATTAGATGAGTATTTGTCGAGTTACAAATATAATTAAGACTAATTAATTAAACCTCATTAACGAAAAAATTAGCAGTGGCTACTCTAGTGTACTAGGAACAATATTCAGTAGGTTTGCTTCGCGTAACGCCGTTCCTCTTTTTTTAAATCGTGCTGCGTGATAGCTGGGACACCCGGTATATTAGAATACCCGGCTGCAAGCAATTGAAGAGTAAAGCCATTACTGGGATACAACCAGTTGTTACGTGCGCTCCGCTTCGCTATTTCTTGTCATATAAGCCATATCAAGGAAACTTTAGCGTGACCACTGAAGCGAAAATAACGTTTGTGTTGGGAGCTCCGTTGGGATGGACGTCGCTGGAAAATTGAAAACCAGAACTGACCTCTGGTATCGCGTAGTTTTTGACAATTGCTTCACGAGCTTGAAGTTTGCTCGAAATCTGACTGCTATCGGCGTGAAATGCACTGAAACTGCGCCTGAAAGTAGGATTGATAAATGTCCCTTCTTGCAAAAACAATTATTACGTGTAAACAGCAACGCACTTTAGTTTACATAGTGGACGTTGATAAAGTAATAGCTTTATGCCGCTGGAAGAACAGTGTGGTTACAGTTTCCTCAAATGCCCACACTGTTCAGCCAGCGCAGCGGGTGCAGCGGCAGTCAAGAGATAAAAAAATGAAAATGTTGCAGCAACTCAGCTGTTATTGGTTGCTAGGTATACAATGCCTCCACGTCAATGTAGACAGAATAGACCAGGACATATCTCAGCACCGGACAGCCATGAGAGGAAGAAAGTGGTACTCTGCCCTATTTACCTGCCTTCTCGACGCTCATGAAAACTAACGCACTGCAGCTGTATGGACAAAAGAAGGGGAACATAGAGCGCCTTTAGTTTCAGGCTTCCATTACACAGGCCTACCTGAAGAAATACGGATGCAAGCCGTCCCGCGGCAAATGCTGCTGGTCCACCACTAAGCCACACGGTCGTTTTGAGTGCACTGACCATATTGTTACCGCAATGCAGACAGACAAGGTGCGCTCACTGCCAGGACAACCACTTGGCGCGAAAGGTGCGATGTGGGTGTGCAGGTTAGGTCTACCACACCCGCACGCGGCAGCTTACATGCCCAGTGTCCGAAAGGTAGGATGGCTTGGAAAACATTCTGCACTTACATCAGCGAATAAAGAATTGGAGGACGCTTAGGCTTCGCCTTTAAGAGTTGAACGCGATAGCGATATCCGGCCCCATCCTCATCGTGCTCTGTTTCGCTTGTCATTATGTTCAGTCGCCCGGTCACACACACACACACACACACACACACACACACACACACACACACACACACACACACACACACACACACACACACACACACACACACACACACACACTCGACATGCCTATAGTAAATGTTTCCGCCCTCTTCAACAGCACTTTTATGACAACAGTGTACCCGCTACTTGTGTGTCAGAGAATGCGCGCGCTAATGTGTATGCCCTTTGTTATGGGTGGCATGCTTTAAACCAGCAGCAATTACGCGCGTGATACTTTTCGAAGTTGCGATGCACCAACTCGGCGTTCGTAAGGGAATACGCTCAGTAATGTGTGTGTTTTAGATGCGAAGCATCTTATGGCGGAGTTCAAACCGGTGGTGGTGGTGTGCGGCGTGACCACTCTTACTGCGCAGGCGCGAACCCTCTCCACACACCTCCTCTCCCACTTTCAACCTCTCCCTTTCCCCTCCCCCTCTCTCACTTCCCCCTCTCCCCTCCCCCTATCCCACTTTCTTCCTCCCACTTCCCCTCCCCCTCTCCGCTTCCCCTCTGAAATGCGGGCTCGACATGCTGAAACGCTGCTTCGCATCGCCTCATGGTCCCCTTTAGCAGAGATGGTGTGATTTTTTTTGTAGTGGGTGGTCGGCTTTAAATCACCAACTCGTTATGCAGTTCACATGGTGTGACGCCCGATGGCAATATACGCTTGTACCCCGTTTTACTGCGATATTACATCTCGTACTAAGACGCCTGTACACAGGACGCGTATGTTTGTGAAGCATTAAAGTTAATTTCAGTGCAGTTCCAAGCAATGGAGTGGCTCTGTGGTAGAAGACCTAGTTGCCACGCAGACGGCCTGGGTTCAATTCTCACTCGAACCTAAGATTTTTTTTATTTTAAACAAGATGATGATTTTTCGCTCACAACCAACGACGCCGACACCGGAATTTATGCGGGACGAGCTCTTTAACGCTATAGCGTTAAAATGTGTACGTTCTGCTGACGGTACAAGAGCATTTTTGTGGAAAAAATCACGCCATATCCACGAAGTGAATGACGATTGAGGAGCTGGCTCGGAGATAATCGGGTAATCGAATAATCGGGTTTTGCCCGCGTTAATATCATGATCAAGGCGCTCGAAGGACAAGAGGAAGCAGTCTTTTCTTTCACGAAAGCTGCGCCTGTAGCGGTCACCTCTGGAACTAAGGTTACGCTTACGGCGCGGGACTTTGCCCCAGCTTAAGAACCTGGCGAGCCAGCTCCTAAAAAAAATATTTGTTTTGACAACTTTTTTCCGACTTTGGGCATATATGGGCTAAACACAAAGACCTATGAGTTGTTGCGGCTTTATAGCTGTCATCGCGCTATTTAATAATTGCCTCTGCGCAGGAAGAACAACGTTTCCCCCTTAAATCCTTTACGAACTCATACTTTTAAGCGCACCAAATGTGCGGACAAGAAAAGTAGACAGTACCGCGCTTACAATAGCAACTGAATTTGCATTGAGCTGAAAAACATTCATAAAGGGAAGCACAGAAAATTTCGCACATGCATAGCAGAGCAGGCATTTAAATTACGTCACGCTGTTTCTGACCGATGAGCGTTAATAAGCTTGACACGCCTGGCACTATCGCCATTACCGTGGGCCGCGGCAGCGCTCATTCGCGCACGCGGCATCGAGCATTGGTAGAAGAAGAAGCGAGCCCTCCGAAGCCAACCACGCGTGAACTCTCCGGGTCATCTTGTTCTTTATTAGCCTTTGTCGGCATTCTGCCAACGCTATGGGTAAGTAAGCCAAATTACTGAATCGCTTGCCGGGAATGCGCTGTGCTGTTGATTGCGAAGTTTAAAGTGCTGGGAAAAAGTTATTACTATTACATCTGAAGCCATCCATGTCTGCGTCGTAGTTAAAGGCAAGAAGTCATAGAGCAACGTGGTTTAGGAGGGATAGTATAACACAAGCTATGTAGTAAGTTATGCTGTCGTGAGTAATTTGTGCTGTACGGCAGAAGTCGCTATGTGCTCTGTTTGTAATAGTACTATGTATTATGCCATTGATAGTTACCACGTACTGACTACTACGTTTGGTGTAGCTTCTGTTATGCTAGCTGGTTCGCTTTGCCATACAGCTGATATCGCAAGAGCGTTCGCATGTCTGTCTCTCTGTCCAACCAGCCGACGTTTCACTTATGTCCCAACTTCATTTCGGCCAGCTGGTGCTCTACACAACGTCCTCACGAGAGAGCGCATTTTCGGTGTGCTAACACCCACATTGCATTTCAACCGGAGCCTGTTTGCAATACCAATTTATCGTTTGATATACAACCAAAGCGGCCATTTGCGACCAGTGGCATTGCGACGAACTTGGGTTACGTGACCGGTGTGCTAGTCGCAAGCGTGAAGGAGCCTTCATATTGCAATACACAAAAAGCACTTCCACGAAATATCGAAATCACTTACAGTAGTATTTGGTAATAACAGCCTGAATTGTTTCATTCAGAAACTTCTGGGTTCACGCACTGTGGCTTACGCAAGGTTTGATTTCTGATTACAAACCTAATATCGGGCTCATATATGCCCCCGGTGTGATATTCCGGTGATGACATTTCTCTAGTTCGACAATAGAACGGTCTTATCAAGTTTACGCAGAAGTTAGCTTTTTTTTCATATCATTAACCTGTTAAGGAAGAAATGATATACATTATTTGTGCGGTGAAGTTTGCCAAGACTAAGGCGTAAGGGACCTGATGACGGTCGAAAGCGTGATCGCTCACATGCGAAGAATCATGAAACAAAAGTGGCAGTAATCTTTGCCAGAAATGTCTACCGCGTGAACACGCGAGAGAAATCTTCAACAATAAAAAAAAAGAAACCGAAGATATTTGCACCAAAAGATTTTCCATAAACAAGAGCAGCTAGCCACGTACCCTTTCTGTCTCGCGACTTTCGTTTCCTTATTTTTTACTGCGTTATTATTCACACAATACACGCCAATATGTCAATACCTCAGCACACAGATGTGTTCTTGCGGCACTACCGTAAGAAGACATTGGGTTACAGAGTATGAAAATTTTGGAATAGGGTACTCAGCATAGTACAGACTTTAGAGGTTATGTAGTATTGCAAAGCGTTCTGGCAGCTGCCGAGGTTCTCAAAGAGCAGGCGTAGAGGAAGTAACGTTACCTTGAGTTTGGGGCACCTGTTGAAGCGAGAGAGAGAACTAAGCGCTTCCTCGCCTCTACCTACGCGCAGCGAATGTTCACGGTCGTCGAGTGAGACTTTCTCGCTTTTGCTCATGCTCATGGTGGTCTTTCGTCACACCTGGTCCTTGCGCCACTAGAAACTACATACGATCATTGCCATCATAACGTTTGCGCGTGCGGGCGCAATTTGCCTACGGAGGGAACGTTTCCGACAATTTATGCGCCCCATCAGTTGCGTACATTACTTTGTGTACATCTCTAATACATTGTGATCGATGTCACGCCGTCATTGCGCAGCTTTTCAGATGAAACTGCGACTTTTCAGGTCTTCCTCTGAAATTCATCTATGGTAGGGACTAAATGCTTTGATTACCATTTTTCATAATCTGATTAGCAATCTTCTGTATGTACAGCCTGTTGCTGAAAAGTGCCACTGAGCCATCTCACTTGTTCATACAAGAATTGGGCAGCGAAGAACTCTGACTTCACAGACTCATTTACCAGTAGATGACCTGAGCCAATGTATTCAAGGCATTGTAATTTTGTAAATTTGGCAGCGATCTTTTGTCACAATGAACGTATTCTGCCGTGTGTGCCTTTATACAGCGTCTAAATCGTGATTTTAGAATAATTAGCCCGAAATAACATGACACTTGTACTGGCGCTCATTGGCTTCAGATGCCCTTGTGACAATAAAAATTCAACAATAATAAAAATATAGACACGTGATTTTAAGTGCGGGCGATGAGGCTCCCCGGTCTGCTGTGAAGCAGCTTTTCGTGCATTGGCCTTATCATACGAATAATGCAGATGTTTCAGCTGCTGCGCGATAAATGAACTCGCATTAACTACGGCGCTCTACGGTTCTCTTCAGCATGGAATCCGCCTGCGTGGCGGCTCCCCGTGAGCACAGATAGTGCGCAGTCGCTGATAAACCACGGTGAGTTGAAATCCCTTCTGCGTTTCTCTTCTCCTGACGCATGCGATTTGTAAACTATATCGTAGACCCAAAACTGAAGGCTAAAGGCAAAGATATGGTCAATCTCGGCTCTGACCAAGAGCTTTCTCAGTAGCAGCCGGGGTAGGAGTTTACGAAACTGTTCTTTCGTAAGTACATCAGGTTATCGGCCATGCACGTTACCTAATTATATGTCGAGCAGCAGAATGCGTCGAAATATTCGTGCTTACGAACGATTTTTTCAGGTGAAGACTTCAGCGCAAGCCAGGGCGCACCACAAAAATTAGATAAGACAAGCACTGCCAATGCGACCTCATCTTTGAGGTCCGCCCTGGTTTCTTCACCAAGACAGTCCTCACCTTAAACGTTATGCGCCAACTAGGCCTAACCTAAGTTTTGTTTATTAACGATTATTGCGTAATATAGTTTTGCGAATCAGACCCTGAGAGTATCAGCTGCAGCCGCTAGCCATACATGTGATGTCATTGCATGATACTGTTCACACTCGAATGATAACCTTACACTGGTGCTCGCTGTGTCGAAGGCAATGCGGTCGACCATGGCAATTGCAAGTGAAGGTCCTGCAATATCTAACAATTACTTATCGAGAAAACCCATTTCTTGAAAGCTGACAGAGCACGCGGCTTTGGCTTACGGCACCGCTTTAATGTCTACAGTTTTGGGCATTCTAAGTGTCTCATTACTAATACCAAAGCACTCGTAAAATCTTGTCATTATAATTGATGTCTTCAGAATAACTTGGACAAATACATGCTTAAGGGTAGCGTCACCAATGAAACATTTAAGCCATAAGGGACATTTATAGGCGACGGATAATTTGCGGACAAGAAAGCCGCTGTCGCTGACTAAGTCTAAGAGAAAGAACGCGATGTCAAACGGAACCACAATATCAACAGAGTTCGTGGAAATATGCGTGCTGTCTGCAACCATTCACCGTGTCACATCGAGGCTTGACGAAAGAGGGACGATCATATTAATGTGATCAAGTATCCCGTACGGTTACCGAAACGTCTTTGTGTGCTGTTTAACCTTTCCCAGTGAATGTCGCTTCCTCGTCGTCATGTGACCCGTTCGCATGAGTTCTCCTTGAACTTATAACTGCTATTTTTGTCAAGTACATATGAAACTCTTCCTAGAAACCCGTATAATTTCTTATGTAGCTTCGAGCTACAGTCAGGAGGATGGCCAGTTTCTTTTTCATCAACTTTCCGCCTTCTTGCTAGCTGCCTCAGGACTGAATTCCTGTAAATGTGCCAGTTGCTGTCGCTTCAGTATTATTGATTTACTGAAGATACGTAGAGGATCGTCCACTCAAGGAGTTCACTGCCTTGCAGATTGGATTACGATCGTGCAGTTGATTCGCGGGGCTTCTTTTTTTAGATCAGCGCAGTTTAGTGTCGTCAAGTAATGTGTAACGGTCGCAAAGCTTTCCTAAGTCAATTCAGCTAGCGAAGGGATGAATTGGGAAATTGCGACTCCATATTAGTTACGTTCTGTTGGTTTTCTTGTCTTCGTATCAATATGAATTTTATTCGCAATGGTTATCTACTGTAGGTATTTACGCCGCTTGGCTGAATATGTCTTTAAAAAATAAAAATAGTGGTATTCCGGAACTTTCTAGCAACGCAAATCGCAAGTCATTTTTCACACGACTACAGTGGACTCTCGTTGATACGTTTTTCACGAGGACCGGAGTATAAAACGTATTATGCAAAACCCGTATTAACCAAATATGTTAAAAACAGGAGGAAGATATGCATACTCCGTCAGCAAGTCACTTTTATTGAGCAACATTGAAGTAGCTGGTGAACTTGCGATGCACCTTCTTCTTTTTGCGACGAAAAGGTCGCCTAGCAGCGATCTATTCGCCGCGAAACCGACGCTGCTGCGGCCTCACCGTCTCTTTTGCTACGTGCAGACGCGATTTAAGCTAGTATACCGAAGAATACACGTAGGCTTTCTATGTATATCTGTCACGATCCACTTTCGCGGTCGTATTATTCAATCTTGGGCAAAAATGTGGTCGTAATAAACTCATGAAAACGCATTATTTTTAAGGGACGTTGGCCGGGAATAAAACGAACGATTAAGCCCAAAAACGTATTATGCACAATTGTATCAACATGGTTCTGCTGTACCAGAGAATCGTCGTCTCTGATTTCCCATTTGTAATATCCTGTGTTTGCGATGCGTGCCTTTGTGTTGAATTTTTGAGACATTCAAAAACACCTTGTATTGTAAGTATGGAATTAGAAAAAAAAACGGCGCACCAAGATAACGGTAATGTCAATGCTGCTTTCCCTGCAGCATTTATTCGTTCGTTTGTTTGTCCTTCGGTTGCAGAAAAGACGGCGTATGCTTCGAACGCACATCTATGTTTTTGATCACTTAGGTATTCAATTCTTTCTCCGCGCTCGGCCATTCTTTGTCAAAGCGCGCAGCAGTCTCTCTGTTTACGTTTGTTCCACTGACTGAAAAAATGTTTCGAAATTATTATGATTGTGCTCGTGTTGTGTTGCAGCCTGGAAAGAATACAGTAAGTACACGATTTCCTTTCCTGCTTTAGCGCACTAACACCACCAGACAGCACCACTAACACACCAGACACACGCACGCGTGCACCCGTCATTCACAAATTTCACTCATACGCGCATGCGCGTGGGGCTTTGTCTGCTAAGTGCAAGTTCAGTAGAAAGCTAAAGCCGCTCATTCTTCTCTCTTTACAAGCAAGTGAATCTGCGTTGTTGCTCCTAAAAAGACAGGGCGTGCAAACACGGACACAAGAAAGAAGTCAGGACACCACAAACGGCGTTTGTGGTGTCCTGACTTCTTTCTTGTGTCCGTGTTTGCACGCCCTGTCTTTTTAGGATGAATACTTACCAACTAGCTCAGCTCTCTGTTATTCTGCGTTGTTGGTTCCGCGTAAAGAAAATATACTAGGTATCGTTTGTTGCGCCTGCATATGTCAACGAATAAATAAGTCAAATAACCGACAAGAGGCACGAATAATTCTACAAGACCATGTATAAAAAAAATAAAGCAATCTTCAAAACCACTCATAAAAGCGGGCATGTAAAACAGAGGTTAGCGAAATCTTTACGTGTACCGTGGGGGCCGCGCGGTGTGTGTTTAAAACAAGGAGCCTAAGCGCGAAAGCAACACAAGAGAGAGAGAATCGGACGAGTTCCAGTCGTCATCCTTATCCAGTTTCTATTTTGTATTCTGACTTACCTTAGTTAAAATAGTTGTTGGCGTTTTACGTCCCAAAACTACGGTATGATAATGAGGGACAATTTTGAAAATCTGGTTTTCTTTAACGTGCACCTAAATCTAAGTACGCGGGCCTCTGGCATTTCGCCTCCATCGAAATGCGGCCGCTGCGGCTGGGGATTTGATCTCGGGTCAGCAGTACAGCACCATAAGCACCAGGCCACTTCACCAAATGGCTTTTCTTGATTAGCTATCGCCATGTATAGGAAACAACAAAGCAGTTCGTTGTGAGGCCGACGAACGCAGTATGAACCGATGACAAAAATGCAGTGACCAGTAAAGCTTTGTCAGCATGGCCGCACAGTACTGACACCTTATGGTACAATTTGCCAACGATAGACAATACGTTGACAAAAACTTTCAGGCCACAGACGTTGAAGAGTGGCGGCTTGCGCTGGTTGGTAGACATTATGAGATCTATAGAGCAAACTGAGGACGTAAAAAAAAAATGTATGCATCTCTACGAAGTGAATCATGACGCGTGGGCGAAGCTCTGGGGTATCGTATGGGTGAGTAACCGTACTTTACCCGAGCGTTGCCCCATGTAATGTAAATTGAGTGGCATAAAGTGACATAAAGAGTCGACGACAAAGCTAGGTCCTAAGGTCCATAATGTGTGCGTCGAAGTCGCCGACTAGTACGAAAGGTTTGTGCTTGCAGGTGTTTTATATTGTTCTGTCCCAATTATGATTGATGTTCGTCTGTTGTTAAACCTGATGTTTCGATTTTACACGGGGCTGTGCCGTAAGCACGGAAAACAACGCACAACGAACAAGCCTCGACCCGAAGGTGCTTCGCCCCTGAAAGAACAGACGAGGACAAGCGCTTTCGGAGTGGTATTTTTTAAGTGTATTGGATGGTACCATGTCACGCCCAGCCAACTGTAGTGTTTTTTTTTTTTGAAGGTTGAACTGGACAGGGAAAATTGGGGTAGTGTTTAAAGGGTACACGGCACCTATTTCCGTGTTTTAAATATTTAAATATACTTAACAAATAGCTTGATCACGTAGCTGGTAAAAATGGATAATAATAGGTAGCGCGAATTTTAAAAGGTGAGATGCGAAGGTGGGTGACGCTGGCTTGTCGAACTCCGTTTGATTATTTTTCTAAATTCACGCTACCTGTCATAACTTCGTTATGCATCGCATATTAAACCTCACATGTCCCCGAAGAAGCTAATCGAATTTTAGCGCACTTGATGGAACAGGAAACTTCGTATGTGAGTTTTTATACGGCATTCTTACGGTTGAACTGTAAAGTGTAAAGCAGTCTGGCGACACTGAGTTGTCACGAAATGAATTGGTACATGCTAAAGTCGATCTGTAAGGCCGTGTCTCTGCGCTGCAAACTCCGGAAGTTACTGCGGCAGCCCGAAGTACGTCGTGGCCTCGTTGTGTCGTTTCCTTTTGGTTGTGCGCTTCGGCAGTTTGCGCCTACATTTTGCCCTGCAAGTGAATTGCGGCCACAATTCAATGGCGGCGCTCTTGCTGTGGCGTTGGGCGCCACAGCGGTCGAACTACAACGTCCACTGTGTTCTTGCTCTGTTTCACAGCAGACAGCGCTGCGATGGCCCCTCATTACTGACATCAGGCAGTCGCGTATAGCGGCAGCGGCGGCAGTCACTTTTGGGAGGGGCTTAGAGGCGACGATTTCCTGTTGACTTTAGGGGTTAAAATGTGCACCGAGAGGCAAGTTTTCTTTTTTTTTTGTCTACCAAACCATATGGCCATTTACTCTCGTATACAGTAAGGAACTAAGACGAGTGGAACGACAGTGTCAAGGCCCATTTAAAAAGTTAGCTATTTGTTGAGAAACATGCGATAGCGTGGCTGACTAAGCTGTTTAGTGAGTTTCCATTGTGCTTGAGCTAAGGCAAGATACAGGACGCAGATAGATGCTACCAGAACAGGCGCTGTAAGAAGGCGCGAGGAGGAAGTGTCCTCGCTGTGCCTGTTTAGTCTATTGCTTTAGCCTAGTGCGCAAGCACGATGAAATACAGCACATAGCACTAGCTGCGCTGAGCATTTGAGGCTGTGCTTGCTGGTGAGACGGGCTGGTTGGACCGTTTCCTCATTACCCTAACCTGTGGAACTAACTGGAGCTGTGATGTAATGCGAATTATAGCTGAGGAAGTGAACATCTCCCGCCCATCTTTATCAATCTTTTCCTTGGCCGATTATGCACACGAGGCGGAAGTGCCATCCTAACAAGCATATTTGTTTGGGATGACGCATTTACCATTCTCATTGACGGGCATTGCATGGATCCTGTATAACAGCCAGCGTTTTGTAGTGCTTGTTCATTGGGCTTTTGATGGCTACGGTGAACTTTCCAACAAGGTGCAGCGCGTGCGCCCTTCGACGTTATAAAATCCGTGTTACTGACACCCCACTGTGAGCAATCCGAGCTGTCGCGGGGATTCTTTATGGTGTTGTTTTTTTTTTTTCGTGGAACTGTGACCACAACACCACTGATATCGTGTTCGTGCACTTCAACCTTAAGAAGCTCTGCACAATTACAATACACTTGCTACATACTGTCGCGCGCCCGGCACGCAGTGCCCATATTTCTGCGTGTATTATGCCGTCAGTCACTGAGTGCCCCATTTTCTCAATCATATTTGTGATTGCAGTTCCAGATGACGACGACATCTCCCCTCCACGTAAGTTCCATTGCGCAGTGTGGGTGCACAGCCTTTCTTTTGTGCTTAGTCAACTAAGTTTGGTGAAAATTTGTTCTGTTTACCAAGCCCTTGGATTTTTTTTTCTGGTTTTACCTGGTTCAATAGAAACTGCGTGAAACGTGTCCATGCATGGTTGTAACAACGGTCGGTCATTTACGGATATTATTGAGACGGTTTCTGTAGCACCGGCAAACTCAAACATATCACTGGGGTGAAGCTATGTATACTATCGGGACATTCACCGCGAAAGCTAATTAGCTCAACTGCTAGTTTGAATAAATATATTGTGGTATTGTTGCAGCATAGTGGCAAATACTGGGCTGTCAGTTAAGCGAGGTTATCGGTGACTGGACAAATAACATGCTGTGTCTGTAACCAACCACAGCTTTCGAGACACCCTGTCATGTAAACATGCTTCGCTCCTTATTCGCTTTGCCCATGTAGATTGCTATTTGGACGGAGCTAGAGAGGTCACTTGGCGCAATATGTTGCTAATAAAAAAAAGCGCGTTGCAAGCATTTATAGACTAGTGACAGAACTTGACGTCTCATGGAGCGACGCTAAGAATGACATTACTGACCGTGGCGTACACTAGCCACTTTGTAGGGATATTACTTGAATTGTATAGTTACGTTTTTTTTTTTCAATGTCAATATGATCGATGAAGTAAATAGAGCTATGTGAAAGAGAGATATGCATTGAAAAAACATAAAAAATGTAGTAATAGCCCCGTAGATATTAGCCTGGTTTATCGCCTGGCTTGCTACTCCGGGTGCTGGCTGATGACTACGGTATATACAGTGGCAGCTATTTTTTGGTCATACAAAGTCCCTTTGTATTCAGCAGGAAGGTTTTTTCCAACAGCGCACATTTACATGAGAGTCAGCGGGAACGCTGGCGGCCTAGCCCTCCTTCTTTACTTCATCCTCACCCTTCCTTCTTGACCTCTTACAAAGTCGCAATATGAATGCCAATATATGTAGACATTATGAAAAAGTCTATACATGGGGGAATTTCGGTGGCAGGAATCCTCATAGATTTATCACGAGCTTGTCACTCCCTGCATCGCAATATACTTAAAGGAATATAATTTGGCATGGTATCAATGGAACGCCCCTCGTGCTTCTTAAGAGTGATCTTAGAGACCTAATTCAAGGAATGGCTTACTGGTGATGCGCTATCTATGCGCTATCTGATTCACTGTTAGGCGCTTAATCTGGCTGTTCCACCATACCCAATTAATCGACTTGCGCTCTTCTGAATGTTTACTACTGACCTGCGTTCACAACTACATCAAGCTTGACTTGCGCGTTACGCATATAACAGAACCCACAGGGTCCTTTATGCATTCACTTACGACAACTCGAAAACGAAAGCCATCCTCTTCTTCTTCTTCTCAGTCGATGTATTCATCCTGCCCCGCCACCCTACGAAAGCTTTGCGCACCTAGCGTGGTTTTGCATTGCCTCTAGGATCGGAGGCACCTCACCTGGTTTTGCACTGCCTCCGTGATTTGCCCACTTTTGACCAAGCTACGATGTCGTGTGATGACGGCATCATGACGTCACGCCGAAATTTTTGACGTCATGATGACGTCATATGGAGAGTCATCACGTCATGATTATTTTGCCTCACTCGTCCCCGACCCCGCGGGACACCGACGCCGACGGTCAAATTACGCATTTGGTGAGGCATTTAAGGCTCTCGCCTTAATAGGTTACTCATTTTTAGCCCCGAGGAAAATACACTGTAGTTGCAATGATTATTAGCGAATTAAATTCTGTATCGTTGGGTGTATAAGGCAACGATATTGGTGTTAACTAAAGAGTAAAGACTGTTTTTAACGTATTTCATTCGGAAGTTAGGAAAATCGCACATTTACTTTCAGCGTCTCTGGACAGCTTCCATGTCGATCTACTGACCACATTATTATTATTATTATTATTATTATTATTATTATTATTATTATTATTATTATTATTATTACTATTATTATTATTATTATTATTATTATTATTGTTATTATTATTATTATTATTATTATTATTATTATTATTATTATTATTATTATTATTATTATTATTATTATTATTATTACCACACGTTAGTTTATGATCCTGCTTATTGGCTATAAGACGGCCATTTGTAGTTCACATGCTGTGCGTGCGTTCTGTAAGGTTTGCTGTGCTTCACTCGTATATCACGATGCAGGCATTTCGTTCACAGGGGAATTCTGACCTCTTCGTTGCTTTCTTTCGTTCCCACATCAATTATTTCATTTACACGATGGGGCAGTAACGTTTCGTCTTCTCTGATAGCTCTCAGTGTTCTCAACGTTCTCAGTGTTGCTCAAAGGTATTTTGATTTGGGACCCTGAAACATATTTCTAGGTTATGGAAGTTGTGTCAGTGTATGTAAATTGAAATTTGCGAGGACCAACAATTAAGCACTCGTGACTCACCGGCACACACTATTGTTAGGAGTCAAAGCATTAGTTTGGCAGCAGCTGACGGTGGATAATGAAGCCACGTATCGTAAAGCGGATAAACTGTGCTAGAATGCGGCGCACTTCGTGAAGACTTTTGAATGTAGTACATTGTGTTGAAATCTGATAGCCGGTGGCATATATGTACACGTGTACTCGCGCTGGCCCTTTTCATGCCGCTTGCGCGGCCCATATCGCCACTAACTCTTGCCCCTCGCATGCCTTATAAACATGGATGAGAATTCCCTCTGTACCCTTAATTATCTTAGTCATTGTTACGCATACACGTCTACGTTGTTGCTATGCGACCATATCCAAGTGTTGTCTGCCGCATTGTCTACAGGGAGCATGTTGTCTATACAGAAGCCCTAAGACGCGGCTCGGCCTAATTACTTTTTGAGGGCTACGTAGTACATACAACCTTCAGCTTTTCACGCGCATTCATTCTTTTTTTTTCTTGTTAGGCAGAGTTGTCACTACATATGACTTTTTTTTTCGACATTTTTCAGTGGACACGCGCATGCCGGAATTATTCCACTCTACCATGACACTCAAGAGTAAGTATCTGCATTTCATAGTCAATATTTTAAGCCGCGCCGGGAAAAAGGAAATTACGTCTTGCGGGAGCTGTCCTGTTCGAAAGCGATAATAGTTGCGGGAGTTAGTGCGTCGCCCAAGCAGCCTTTAATGAGCGAAGGAAGGGAAATTTTTTCAAGCGACTCGTGTCATTGTTACACATACCCAAATGAATGCAACAGACAATTAGTCAAAGGAAAGCATAGGAGACATTGTTGTCTTTAACTGCAGCGTAGTAATTATGACGTAAATTAAAACAATTATAGTTGACGAAGGAGCACGTTTTCCGTAGGTGGGATCCGTACCGACAACCTTCGAATCACGTGTCCGATGCTCTACCAACTGCCCTACGACGGAAGGCGCTTCCCCGTCCAATTAGTTGGGTATTTCTGCGTGTGTAATCCCTGGGAGTGCTAACCAGTGCCACTCGTATCCAAGGCAGCGAGTGTTGAATACTCTTTTTGCCAGAGGTAGTCACGTCGATGGTGATCAGGGCATGATGTGGCAGCTGACCAGTAAACCCTTGCACGCTATCCTAAGGCGTTCAATCCTTGGTCTAATTGTATATTGGATTCATTTTGTTGTGGCTAAGAAAGACACGAGTCCTTCGAAAAAAATTCCCCTTTCCTCGTTGATTCATAGCGAGGGCCTCGTCTCGGCACAAAATGTTCCATAAATAAAACTTCGCTTTTGCAGGCCCTGACCCGTTCGTGCCATCACCAGTCCGTAAGTGTATACGTGTAGTGCTACTCGACATGAATTCAAGAATACTTAATGCGCATAGAACTGTGCAGTTCATTCGTTTGTTTGGTTTCTTTGTGTGGTTGTTTCATTTTTGTACTCAAGCCCGCCTCACAGTGTCATTTTTGCACAGCTCGGTTCAGGGCAGAAATTTGAACCTGACATCGTGACTATGCAAAGCTCTTCGTCAATTACGCCATTATATTTTGCATGTTTTCGCTCTGCGCAACGACTATGAGGGCTATTGTGAAAAACAAGACTAAAGATACTTTTTTTTTTCACAGAACAGTCTTCCTTTGACGACCGTAAGTGTGCCTTAACCTACTGCAGCTTGACATACAGCTTTCACACCGACCATTTTTCTACGCTGTTAGTACGGTGTTTAGCTGTTTCTACTTCAGTGTCACAGCGCAAAACAAAACAACTACATTGATAAGAGAGGAAACGACACGCACAAAAAGTCTGTGTCGTTTCTGTGTTGTGTGCTGTGCCTTAGTATTTTCTGTTCCTGAGTTATGAGTGGTATGTTAGGTGCTACGAATGTCATGCTACAAATGCACTTCCTTCTTTCAGACGAAGGTGAAAGAGAGTAAGTACATCCTAGAAGCATAAAAGATAGGCAGGCAAGACCCTTTGCAGTGTGTGGTGCCGCGAGCGTTATTGACTTTGAGGTAGTACTCCCGTAACGGAGAACCACAGAACGAAGAGATAGCTTCGTTCGCCTGCTTCGTTCGGCTACTTTCAAACACTTCGGTCAATCTCGAGCAATGAAAATCACAATGAATCAAATTAGACAAACGATATGTGCTGGTCTCAAGTGTTTTACTGAGAAGAAGGCGCTGGGCCCAAACAGACTATGCTCTCTGGCCTACTGGGCAACTTGAGTGACTGAGTAGGTGTCACTGTGCACAGGCTGCAACATACGACTTCTGCACAGCGCACCTGATACTGGCATGCGCACAGTGCAGACTCACTACACAAGAAATGCTTTTCCAAGGTGGAAACCAGCGATATGCAGATATGCAGCCTCAATTATACACAAAGCAGTAGCGCCACATTCCGGACAGTTCCATGTCGAGTGCGGCTGCTTGTTGAATAGCCATTGCATGGCAGTTTTTGTTAAGACGCCAGGAACAGTGGGGGTTGCAGCGATTTTAATAAGGGTTTAGTTATTACGACACACAGTTTGTCTCGTATAATTGCCATTGTGGATGGCAGCAAAAGGTTGGCAGGTGCTTTGTGAATACTGATCCGCACGTCAGGTGCTTAATAGGTACTGCACCGGGCTACTTGGCTGCCCGTGATCTTAAGAACAGCAGCAGCAGTTTAAGAAACCCGGATGAACAAGTACACGCACACCACAGGCGCTTAGCGCTGTGGTCAGCGCTGGTATGTCTGTGTTTGTTCCTTCTGGCTTCTTAAATTTTCACAGCTCTTCTAAAGCGCGTGAGGTGAAGCGATCCACGGATTTCATTGGGCCTATGCGGTAATTTGCACAAAAAAGCCATCACCGATTTCGACAAGTCATGATCGATGGTTGACGTCGCAGAGTTTATATTCCTAGAATTGTTCCCGGCAAGCATTGCAGGCAGCGTGCCGAAATTCAGTTTTTCTTCCATTGTACGCATTAGCTTTTTGAAAGAGTGTTACGTGGATTAAGTGATGCACCTCTCCTTTAGATTATATTGCATGCTGAAGAAAGACAGTAAAATACTTTAAATATGGTTTGTTTGTTTGTTTGTTTGTTTGTTTGTTTGTTTGCTTGCTTGTTTGTTTGTTTGTTTGTTTGTTTGTTTGTTTGTTTGTTTGTTTGTTTGTTTGTTTGTTTGTTTGTTTGTTTGTTTGTTTGTTTGTTTGTTTGTTTGTTTGTTTGTTTGTTTGTTTGTTTGTTTGTTTGTTTGTTTGTTTAACTTTCTTCGCTTTTCCCTGCATGCCTAAATTTAAATCGCTTGAGGATCGCTGTTTTTAATATTAGCAGCATAGTTCTTCGCCGAAGAATTTGAACTTCGAATTTCCACGCCCGGAAAGGGCGCCGTTTCACATCGTGTTTTTGTTTGCAATGCGCAGAGGACGCGGTGCCGAGTTTTATTTCATCTTCTGTGCCATATGCGTGGCCCTTGGCATCTTCGCGTGTGTCGTCGCCGTGCTCACCATGGTCAGTACGGGTGAGTTTTCGTCAGTACTCCGCATGTTTATAAGCGTATTTACAGCCTCCTGGGTCTTTCTTGGAAGCATTAAGCACTTCGCTTTCCTCCGTATTCATATTCTGTTGTTGGTTTTTAAATGCGAAGCATTTCTTAGCGAACTTCTGCGACTTTGAGCGTATCTATCTATCTATCTAGCCGCCTACGACTTTGTGCTCTCCTGGCCGTTTCGTTTATCGGATGTATACCAAAATTGGTGTGTCATAACATGGCCTTATTACGAACATAAATGACTGGTCATATCATGAAAATCATGACACGCATGTCATGAACAGCATGATTTACATTCCACGGCCTTAGGCTCTTGCGGCCGTTCCGTTAATTTCATATACACCAAAATTGGTACGGCGTGACAAGAATTCATGAACATAATGACAGGTCCTAACATGCAAATTATGACGCGCATGTCATGTGCAGCATGATTTACATGAGATGGTCTCTGGGCGCTCGCGGCCGTTTAAATGAAGGGATATATACGAAAACTCGTATGACGAGACATTTCTGTATGACGAACATAACTGACACGTGGTAACATGAAAATCATGACATGCATGTCATATACGACATGATTTACATGCCACGCTCATGGCGCACTCGCGGTCGTTTCGCTAGATTGATATACACCAAAATTGGTATTATGCGATGTGACTGTATGAAGAGCATGAATAACAGGTGGTAACATGAAAGCCATGACATCCATGACATGTATGTCATGATTTACATGCCACGCTCATGGTGCATTCGTGGCCGTTTCGCTTGCATGATATATATACATCAAAATTGGTATTGCGCGACACGAGCGTATGACGAACGTAAGTGAGAGGTGGTAACATGAAAATCATGACATGCAAGTCATGTACGACCTGATTTACATGCCACGCTCATGGTGCGCTAGCGGCCGTTTCAGTAGATTGATATACACCAAAATTGGTATCGTGCGAAGTGACTGTATGAAGAACATCAATACCAGTTGGTTAGATGAAAACCGTGACATGCATGTCATGTATGTCATGATTTACATGCCACGCTCATGATATATTCGCAGCCGCGTCGCTAGCTTGATGTACACCAAAATTGGTATTGCGCGCAGTGACTGTATGACGAACGTAAATGAGGCGTGGTAACATGAAAATCATGACATGCATGACATGTACATGATTTACATGCCATGCTCATGGCGCACTCGTGGCCGTTTCGCTTGCTTGATATACACCAAAATTGGTATTGCGCGACGCGACTGCATGACGAACGTAAATGAGAGGTGGCAACATGGAAATCATGACATGCAGGTCATGTACGACATGATTTGCAAGCCACGCTCATGAGAGGTGGTAACATGGAAATCATGACATGCAGGTCATGTACGACATGATTTGCAAGCCACGCTCATGATACATTCGCGGCCGTTTTCTTAGCTTGATATATACCGAAATTGGTATTGCGCGACGCGACTGTATGACGAACATGAATAGCAGGTGGTAACATGAAAACCGTGACATGATGTCATGTATGTCATGATTTACATGCCGCGCTCATGGTGCATTCGCGGCCGTTTCGCTAGCTTGATATACACCAAAATTGGTATTGCGCGAAGCCACTGTATGACGAACGTAAATGAAAGGTGTTAACATGAAAATCATGACATACATGATATGTACGACATGATTTTAATTCTTCAAAGGTATACTGCGCTAAAAGGAACAAGGACACAGAAAAGGGGGGGACAACACATGCGCAGCTCTGCGCATGTGTTGTCCTCCCCTTCCCCCCCTTTTCTGTGTCCTTGTTCCTTTTAGCGCAGTATACCTTTGAAAAATGAACATCAACCAACTAGCCCAACTTGCTGCTCTGTTGCAATATGATTTATATGCCATGCTCATGGCGCACTCGTGGTCGTTTCGCTAGATTGATATGCACCAAAATTGGTATTGCGCGATGTGACTGTATGAAGAGCATGAATAACAGGTGGTAACATGAAAACCATGACATGCATGTCATGTATGTCATGATTTGCATGCCACGCTCATGGTGCATTCGCGGCCGTTTTGCTAGCTTGATATACACCAAAACAGGTATTGCGCGATGTGACTGTATGATGAACATTAGTGACAGGTGGTAACATGAAAAACCATGATATGCATGTCATGTATGGCATGATTTACATGCTATACTCATGGTGCACTCGCGACCATTTCGCTCGCGTTTCATTGGCATGGTGTATACTAAATTGTGCATGCATGCGTGTATGGCAAGCGTGCGTTATATGGTGGACTAGGTGCCATGGCACGAATGATTTCATTTGGCTCAGAGACGAACAAGGCGATGTATGCAGCTCTTTGCTGGCTGCTTCGCATTACGTCGATTCCCACAGTGCGTGGGATCTGCCGAATTTTTTTTTTGTTTTGTTTTTTGCTCCTAGGTGAATCATTCGACGAAGACGAGCCAACGGGTCTTAAAGGAAGCGATGGAGGGGAATCTGCGCCAAGAGTTTCGGCGGGCCCGTCGGGCGAACAGGTGGTAATGGCTACATCGCCTGCGCCTACTGAGCCCACCTCGACGCCGGCGCCGACAACTGACGCAACGAAGTCGACCTCGACGTCGCCCCAAAGCTCAAGCTCGGTCACGAGAACGATCTCTTCGCAGAGCACACCGACGACGACCCGTAAGCCTTCGCATTTGCCTACGCCTCTACTGAATCTCGAACGGAATCGATCGCACGCAGTCGAGCAACCGCACTAAGGCCTCTTCAGAAGTAAACATGGCCGGCTGCCCTCATCCTGCTTGCAGGTGCGTTTATCAGAGAGAACTAAAGAAACGATAAAACGACGAGGTTAAGAGATGCCGTAGGTTTGCTATCCTACATCAGAGAACCTGAGAAACGCACGTGTGAAATAATGAGACTCATGCAGTTATGTACATGAGCACAGAAGACCTCAGCGCATTGGCTGAATTATTATTCTTAACGACTTCTAACGCTACTTTCCTAACTCACCGCTGCACCGAGAGGTCGGCGCTGCGAACTGGCTTGCTCTGAGAATGGTCTATCGCCAGCGGTATAGTTAGCGTAGTCGAGAGTCATACCCTGCGTTGAAATTATTGAGGCAAGTCGCAAATTTTCAATGCTCTCGTTGTGACTACAGTAAGCACAAGCGGCGTTGTCAGCCATGTTTATAGCACGTATAGCATGGGAATGGAATGTGTAGGTTTTCGTCTTCGAGTAAGATTTCTTTCGCTCTTCCCTGAGGCGGTTAGCTACGCTGGCGCTTCAAGCGTGACGAATGTTCGACTTGTAACGTGGATAGCTCGCAATCCTCTAGAGGTAAGATATCAGTTTGAATACACTGTAAAGTTAGACGCCGCCCCCGCCTCCTTCTGCTCGCTCCACACTGATGAAACGAGCAAGAGCCTCCTTTGTATGCGAATTGTGTTGGTTCAGCAACGTTCTTCGCTTCCTTCGGCACACCGCTATAATGGATCAGCGTTGGTCATGAGGCACTACAAGCGAGTTGAGTGTTCTAGTAAAAGTTACTGACACTATCTGGTTGTGAAGCCTTGAAAATCGTACGGCACCTTAAACAATCTGGTTGTGAAGCGTTGAAAATCGTACGGCATCTTAAGCAATCTGGTTGTGAAGCCTTGAAAATCGTACGGCATCTTAAACAATATGGTTGTGAAGCCTTGAAAATCGTACGGCATCTTAAACAATATGGTTGTGAAGCCTTGAAAATCGTACGGCATCTTAAACAATATGGTTGCGAAGCCTTGAAAATCGTACGGCATCTTAAACAATCTGGTTGTGAAGCCTTGAAAATCGTACGGCATCGTAAACAATCACAGGTGCGTGTTCGAATCAACACCGAACAGCTGGCCAAGCTGCAAGCATAGCAGTGCATTTTGAAAGGAGCGCTTGCGCTCCCCCTGTTGCAGCACACCGCTACAACGACCGATCAGCCACAGGATTTCTGCTTCAACATCAGGCGCGATGTCAACTTTGAGTCGAATTGTATTGAAAAACGTTTATTGAAATGGAACATCACCGTACACAAAGATAAAGCTCGTGTGACAAGATAGTGTGAACAAACACTCAGAAGAATGTTGAAGCAATATCTTTTGTAATCCTATTGCGCCGTAACTAGCCTATCTAGTGCAGTCCTGTACGAAGTGTTAGCGGCGAGACTGCATTTATTGTTTTACTAAAGGCATGTTGCCCGGATGTTCTTATGTTTTCGCAATGATGCCCGGATGACCTCGTTTGAGTGCTCAGATAACGGTGCTGGCTTTTAGATTAAGGTCACTTGAAGGTCGCCGACAAAGCAAGCTAAAGACATTTCATGCTTAAAATGAAAAATCCCTCGAAAGGCCACCAGCAAACTATTCGTCTAGCGTTGTTATAAAAATGCAGCAACAGCGGCACTTCCGAAATAAGCTCCATTTCATAAATCCTGCACTTGCCGAATAGAAGACATGCTGTCACCATAAACTGTTTATAGAGGTTTGATGATTATAGTGGCCTCCGAATTGGCCAGACGCACATGACTCAGAAGTCGTCACTCTCAGAGGAAGACTAGCCAGCAGTCCTTGACAGTTGTACATATGCTATTGGCATGTCCCCGTAATTTAAGTCATGGGGACATGCGACCGGCTCTACTACGAGATGTTCCACTTATTCTCTTGTGCAATGTTAGCGCATTCTTTCAAAGGAAAGTGCTTTTTTCTAAGTAAGCTTTAAAAACTATGTAATTTTTCATGTTCATTACCTCGCACCCTGTGGCTGACACAACGCAATCAGCTGCCTTTTCGACTAAAAGTCTGAATAAACTGACTAATATCACCTCAAGAACATCGGCCACGCCCTCTTCTTGCCTCGTAGCATTACAAATGTCATTTCAGGGCACAGCACCGCTGTTCATCCACCTTCACTCGTGGAATGGCTCCAACGCTTGGTTTGTGTTTGTTTGTTTGTTTGTTTGTGTTTGTTTGTTTGTTTGTTTGTTTGTTTGTTTGTTTGTTTGTTTGTCTGTTTGTTTTCATTTTTTCTACGCATGCGGACGAAGTTGAGCGCGCTCACGTACGTCTGTATTCTTGGACCACATTTTTTACCCCTTAAGCACCGACTCGTTGGCTTGATATCGTCCTCATCGGCGGAACCAAGCGAGCGCTGGGCATAATGGACGCGGAAAGGGTGCGACCGTGGAGCGCAGCGGAGATTGAGTGACAGTGATAGGGAAAAGAGCCTGAGGAGGGGAACGCGGAGAAAGGTAGAGCTGAAATATAAGGAGAACAGTAGCGATCGAGGAAACAGCGCTGGCGTGCGCTTCGGACCCACTGCGCATGCGCTAGTTCGCCTGCCCCGCCACCGCCAGTTTCGCGCGTTACGCTGTTTTTACGCGCGTTTTCTTTCTTACGCGTTTTCTTTCTTAGCTATGAGCAACGAAAGCGGCGGAATGGCTTCATCTCTTTGTTCCATCCACCCTTGCTGACTTACTTTCTCCTTGGAGTTTACTAGCTTCCGTTTTTGATCCTCCTTTTTTTTTAAGTTTGTTCTAACGGGAAGCTTTCATTTTAAAGGGCAACGCCAAGCTACCCCTGAAAGCGCTAGCCACGTTATTATGCCAAGATTAGGTGTCTGTCTTTCCCGCTGTGCTATTACACCCGCTTGCTGATGCATGTCGATAATGTATATTCTTGAGCTATATTGAAACCTAAACTTTATTAAGAAAGGGAAAATAGACAACCACCCGTTTGTAGCACGAAGCCGCAAGGAAATCCGTACAGATTTCTTAGAAACAAAGCTTCTTAGGGGCCGAAAACATCTTCCTCCTCCGGGGTTCGAACCCGGGACCAAAGCCTTTTCGGGACGGTCGCTCTGTCAGTTAAGCTAACCAGGAAGCTAGCGATTAGCAGCGCGAGGAATTCATCGACAACTCAAACCACATGGACACATATAGTATTGCAAACGAGTTCTGCGGAATCCCGCAAGGTGGCAGTAGGGTTAAGAAAGGGTGGTTGTCTATTTTCTCTTTCTTAACCCTTCCGCCACCTTGCGGCATTCCGCAGAACTCACTTGCGTTAAAACTTTATTTTTTGAGCTTTTGTACGTATTTCATAAAAGCCCCTCAGATATGTAACAGTAGATCTAGACGTTTTGTCGATTTCCGACTTCAGGCACGATCGGCGCTGCTATCTCACGTTAGTTCTCGTCGCTGCCCGCCCGGGTGTTTTAACCGATCATGATACTAGTTCAGTATGTTTGACTTACTCAATAGAATTGGCACCTGTGTGCAGGACCGACCCGAAACCCGCTGATCTGCACCGTCAGCGTAAAGTTCACGAGCACGAGCGAATTGCCCAAGGACGGGCTGTGCGACATCATCTTCTACGAGTCGTTCTACATTAAGAACAAGCCGACCGGTTGGACCGACCCGGGCCTCGACCATTTCCTGGAGCTTGCCACGAAACTCCGCGCAACGAGCGTCGGGGCCTCCTTCTCTCCAAAGTGAGTATCACCACGCTCGACAGTTCACCCAAGCGACATGATGACCTCAGCGTGACTTATTAAAGCGAGGTTAGTGAATTCTC
The DNA here is from genome assembly GCF_013339695.2 of Rhipicephalus sanguineus. NCBI lineage: Eukaryota > Metazoa > Arthropoda > Arachnida > Ixodida > Ixodidae > Rhipicephalus > Rhipicephalus sanguineus. The sequence goes on from NC_051182.1 coordinate 56,419,483, forward strand.
AAGTGTCCTCAGACGCTGGCCTTGAAAAACGCGGCGTGCGTTCCCGCAACTCACGTGAACTCTCGAGCGTCACCTTAAGGACAGGGTTCAAGTCGGAACCGAACAAAGGTATTCTGCGCGGAAGTCAAGTGTTCTACACCAGAGCCATGGCAGTGCTTGAAACTGCTTTGTAAAAATACTCTGTACTGGTGTCACCGAGGACGAGCGGTCGCGTTAATGCACATAATATTGCGTGGCAGAAGCGTAGAATCGCAACAGGATTCACTCCATGTGAATTGCATAACTAGTGAATCGTCTGAAGGTTCCCACTAAGCAGCGAGAAGTGGAAATGGGCTAACACGAGGAACAATGAGCGGTGGGTCTCAAGCGCAGCATGTGAGTATAGATACACGGTTATGCTTTAAAACACGCAGTAATATTTTGCAGAATCAGCTTCGTCTAGTGTATTCGAGCACAAATGGTGGCTGCCTCAGAATCACTCACGCATATGAGCACATGGTGCCAAATGTCAACGTACGTACGCTCCCAAATCACTTGAACCTCCGACAAGAGTACATGTACTCTGTCTGCCCGAACAAGCACGCCAATACAGTATACTTGGATTGAATATACTTCATTGCCTACTTTCTGTGAAATTTATGAAAACTGCTGATCGCGTGAAAGGACAATGTACGGAACAAAAAGGCCGCTCAGTAACTGATATCGTAGTACAGTGAACTCTCAATTGCGTGAACTTCAAGGGACCCAAGGAAATAGTTCACTCAACTGAAAGTTCACTAAACTGAATATTCACTAGAATATGGAACAGCATTGGGCACTGCAGACATCACAGTCAAAAGTGTGAAATGCAATTTATTTTGAAAAGGAATCTGTAAATTTAATTTGAACTGGTGCCCTTAAAGCGCAAGAAGAGACAAAGCTTTCCAGAGAGTACGTTTCTGTGCACAGCTGCCTCTGGCACATGAAGATGGCCGCACAATACCCATGATGCCGATGAGACAGACAAAAAAAGAAGGGGCGAACTGATGCGCACGTGGCTCGTTTTCGCCGATGGATGGGTGATTTAGAGACGGCTCGCATCGGCTATGCCAGTGCTACAGTGCACAAAACTTCGTTGAATTGATTTTAAAAATGAGCATGGGTCCGCGGATCAAGTTCGTTCAACTGAAAAATTCACTATACTGAAATTCGTTTAACTGAAAGATTTTTGCATAGAATACATAACAAAATCGCCGGGGATTTTCTAAAAGTTCGTTATTCTGAAATATTCGTTAAACCGACGTTCGTACAAGTGAGAGTTTACTATACGTGAAACGATCGAAGTTGGTTTTGAAGCAACGAGTTGCATGGTATGGCATCTCTAATATTTCAGAAACTTGCAAGCGGGAAGTGTCCATAACTGTACTCGTCTAGTGGAACTTGAGAGGCATGTGTATGTTGAGTGCGAAGAATTTCGCATGCATTGATCTAAACACAATGCTCGATTGCGCGAGGGAAAGACTTCTCACGTAAAGGAAGATTCAGAGGCGTAAAAGAAAAGCGACAAAACTGCTAGAGTTGTTTACGCTTAGAGCAAGAAACGTTTTACTATTGCAATATGGTACCTTTACAACACAAAAGCAAACAAAGAATTTTATGAGTTAGCAACAGGAAAACAGATTAGGTGGATATTTCATCATACTATATAGTGTGCAACAAACCTTTACGTGCCACAAAACATGCGCGAAAACGCCGTTTGTGGCGAAACACCAGAGGTGCACGCCACTTGAATGAAGACATGACTGTTCGCACCTTTAAAACTATTCCGTCGTGATTGCACTTGTCAGTGCTGGGCAGTATCGAAGATACATGTATCTTCGATACTATCTTAGATACTATTTGGGTATCTTGTATCTGTATCGCGATACGTCTCGCGAGACGTGTATCAGTACATGTACTTCCGATACATTGAAGAATGTATCGCGTATCTTAAGATACAAGATACTGCGATCGCAACACCACGATGCGAAACAATAAACGTTGGTTGAACTCCGCTCCTCAAGCCGATACTCCTCCCACTAAGCCACCAGTTTAAAACTAAAGACAGTGACATTATTTTATTTTTTCTCCAGAGTTGTCCAGCGAGGGAAGGGATCAGAGTCACGTGGTGGCGCTCGCGTCGTCTCGACAGACAAACGCGCGAACGTCTACGCCCAGAGGACATTTTGTTTTCACGGATTCTTTTTTTTTTATTTGTGCCAGTGATATGGCACTTGGCTCTTAGCCACTGTCCTATGCCACGTATTCCAATGCGTGCGGTGTCTTTTGCACAAATTCTGATGCCGCTGTAGTGTCGTTATCGAAGTTTATCCTGCGTTGTGCTTTGTTACGAAGACTGAAGAAAGCAAGAAAAGGGGTTGCTTTGCGTCTCGTGGCTTTCACACATCGGCGATTTGAGGGACCTCGTCGATGCAGGTTTGGCTTACATGCAATCAGAGTTTAATAGAAGGTATTTTGGCGTACGTCTCTTTTTCTTTTATTCAACGAGTTTTCAAAATCACAAATAGATTGTGAGCACAAGTTCTTTCTAAGCTGTCCTTTTCGATCCGATACATTACCTATGTCTCTGTACTGCTTTTTTCGGGTCTGCTTACAGCAATATTTCTTTAACGTGCTAGCAAGGTAAGCTCGAGATCTCTGCTTTATTCTTACTTTTAGCTGTCTGCATCATTTCTGCTACTGTTTACAGACTTATATTCCGCTCAAGTTTGCTGTTATGTCGAGGCGACGTTGAGAACAAATATATAATAATCTGCGCGTGCTTGGAGTATACAGTAACTAAAATTCTGTTTACTGCTTAGCAAAATAGCGAAATTGAGTTTTTATTATAATAACGTAAATTATTAGGAGCCATCTCAAAGAAGATAGCAAAGGAATTGGAGAAACATTGTTATACAAAATGCTCCGTTTTTCTATGAGCGTCTCAACGAGTCGGTTTACGCTATTTTACATAGGCGCTGAATTTTCTGTGGTCTTACCTTAAATGCCTATTTCTCATAGCTATTAGGGGTTACCCGCAGCGGTAGTCTAGTGGTTACGGTGCTGGACTGCTAACCCGTAGGTCGCGGCGGCCGCAGTTCGATGCCCGTGTGCTTATATTTATTTTATAACACCACGTGGCCTAAATTCCTGGAGCCCTCCATACGGCATCTATCATTATTATATCGTGTTTCTGTGGGACGTTAAACGGAACAATTATTATTAGCTCTTGGGGGTGCCGCCTGTATCGTGTTCCTATACTTATTCGCTGTGTTTGATGCAGAACCACTTTTCTATTTTACCTAGGTATATTTGTTTTTCTTTTTTAATGTTCTTAAAATATTTTTACTGTTACTAATAAGCAAGTAATCCGAGCTTAAGTGGCAGTATCGTGTGAATAGCGGTGGTGTCCTGCGGCACGAAGTGCCGCAGCCCAGGAAACGTGTGACACGTTTCCTGGGCTACAGATGTTCTCTCATGAAAGAAAAATTGTTAAAAGATCGCGCATTACTAAGCACGTCGCTAACGAACTCTTTATGCCAGCAGATACGTAGAACATAAAAGTAATTGCAGTTTTATGTCCTCTACGTAAACACGATGCGTCGCAAAGAATGTTGCTACCAGCTTCTCGCTTATGTATACCTGTCCGGTGATCGAGTATCGCGAAAACCGTGCTACGTTTACGCGCAAGGTGGAATTTAACAACGGTATTTGCACCATTGTGCGGAGGCTTGTTATTGAAGTTCTTGTGATTAGATAGCATCCCGCTAGCTGGTCGGCAAGCAGAGCATCGACTCCACCCAATCACAAAAGCGACAAGCAACAACCTTTATCAGTGAAGTGCATAAAGGGCTGTCATGATATGCAGCTAAAGCAACCTCAATAACTTGTTTCAAAACGAAAGTAAGATACCTTCAGCAAGAAACACAAAACTTTTGAGATACACACAGACATTTCATTCAAATGAAACAAAAATAGTCGCAGTTGATAAAGTTTCAAGCGAACATTTTTGTGCATCGGCGTTTAGTGCTACATTACCGTATACAGATATACAATAACAAATTTCCGAATGTATCGAAGTATCTTAAGATACAATTGGAATGTATCGCATCGGATACAATCGGCGTTGTGGTATCTTGTATCTGTATCTCAAATACTTCTTGCCTGAGTATCTTGCATCGTATCGCGATACAATTTCAAAGTATCTTTGCCCAGCCCTGGCACTTGTTATTCAACAGAGCTGCACATCACTCCCAAGTTTATACAGTAATTCGTGAGAAAAGGGGACCGAGACTGCTAGATGGAACGCACAGAAAGCGCCGGCGCTTTCTGTGCGTTCTTTCAACAGCGCCCGTTCGACGGCACGGCTTCACGAAACGGAAGTCGATTCAGACGGGCGCCGTAACCCACAATCCTTTGCGAGAGCCACGTTTTTGCTATCCACCTGTTGCGCAGGATTGAACGGCGACCGTGTACGCCAGGCGCGACGACGAGGAATCACACAGCACGTGATGGCAAGCGGTAGTTTCTACTCGCTCCGCGCAGCGCCCTCCTATTCACATCGCTAGCTCTGCGTGCGGGAAAGCCCCCTTTCGCGAGAAAAAGATGACTTGTGTGGGGAAGCCAACTTCTTGGGGCATTTCGCGCTGCTCGATATTCGATCTATAAAGTGCATGGGAGGACGGCCGGCACCACCGCTGCTGTAGCCCATTTGGCAGAGCATCGGACGCGTTATCCGAAGGTTGTAAGTTCGATCCCTACCGGCAGACAGTTGTCATCTCGTCCACTTTAATTTATTCACATTTATATCATAATTACTACAGTACAATTAAATGACTACAAATAGCAACCCTCATACCTTCCTTGGACACATTGTGTGTTGGTTTTCATTTATGGTGTGCCTAATGAGATCATTATTCAATATGCGCACTGTACTATGTGCGTAAGTATTACTGTGGCGATTTAGACTGGTTTCTGCACGAATTAAACGTCACCGAATAGGCTAACGCACTCATGTTTCATCTCCTTAGGCATAACCTAATTTCTCGCTTCACCTTCCCCTAATCCATTTGCCTATTCCGCACTTGTAAGAGCGAAATTAGCATACGCATGCGCAGAATTGGTAAGGGACACAAACAACTAGCGTAACCTAACACCTTTCGATGTAGGCAACATCGTGGCGCCGTATTTCCATACTGGCAATATAGCGCGCTCATGAAGTGTCTCGCGACTGAAACCCAAATGATGTCTCGCTTGCCTCAAAATATGCCAAAATTTTTCTATACAGTAGCTACTTAAGAAATTTTTCCATGCTCGGACCAGTCACCCTGCCAACGTATCAAACGCATAAATGCCTGTCTCGCCAAGAAATTATATACCCGTCGCAAGGTGACGCAAGGGCACGTCTTTATTTTCACGCAAGTGGTCGAGGACTGCGAGCGTCATCTCACACGGCGACTTCCACACTTCAAGACGGCCATAGTACCATTATTTCACTGATCTGAGTTTACCCACCCCTCCCCTAAGCTCCAGTGCTTAGGAGTCTTTGGGGTAGGAGTACTAAACAGAAGGAATTATGATGCAGTGGGAAGTATTGATGAAAACTCTTTGCGCAAATTATGCCGCTGGAGCCATGGTATTACCAAGACGACTCGTCTTCATCGAGGTGGCGTCTCTGTATATCATAGGCGTTTTTACGCACACCCAGCGACATTTCCCCACCTTCAATGTCGAGAGAGGATGAGAGTGAGCTTGTTTATAAGCACATTTTGCAAAGTGAGATTTCTTTGCACGTTGGCGTTCTATTGAGCATCTGCGAAGACATACACTCCACGTGCACATTGTGTGTCCACCGTGTCGGCAATTTTTTTTTTCTTGCAGTAAGGACAAGTTGTTTGCCGACGCCCTCAGTGGTTCCTTAAACGCTGCGGTAGACAGGCTCCGAAGCCTTGGCGTGTCCCACTTCGGCACGCTGAGCCTGTACGGCAAGTACACCATGCCGGCCAAGCTCCTTCAGTGCCTGAAGTTGCTGCAGGTACGTAGCGCTGGCAGCAGTTCCGACTACGAGCCGAATAGAATCTGTGGTGACACTCGTTGTTGGCGCGACACTAGAACGAAAAATGCAGGCACTTTGTTAGAGGCAGGCAGGGGAACCTGGCAGAGCTTTAGCTTGCTGTGGCCTGCAAGCAGGCTCTGGTAAACGGCAAACAAAAGAAACAACGATATGTTCCTTTCAAGGAAGTACTTAGCCACAAGCTTATAACGTAGAGATCTCGCTAAATCTGTGTGTCCACTGCGACGCCTAGTAAAGTGGCTGGACTTCGCCTTATAATATTCGCGGCTTCACTTCGTGCGTAAGGCCGAAAACATGAAAAATATCCCATAGACCATCATCTTTCGTTCACGCATCGAATTACATAGAGTAGCTATCATATGTCTATCTGAAAGTCAAGATGCAGTCTGGAAAGGGCGGAAGATGGAGTAGGCTACGTTTTGATAAGTGGGCTGCGCTCGGGTGAACCTATAATAACCGATGTGTGTATCGATGTAAGTTTGTGCTCCTATCGGTAGCGATGGGAAAAGCAGCACTTCACGTTACTCGACTAACCCCCTAAAACTAACGCAGGGAGGTTTAAAAGCAGCCTTTCACACATTAAGGTACTTAGAAGCTCAAAATACACAAAAAGAACTAGACAAGACGAGCGCTCTTCTTCAAACTGTTTGAAGAAGAGCTCTCGTCAACAGTCTTCAACCGTCTTCAACAGTTTCAACAGTCTTCAACAGTTTGAAGAAGAGTGCTCGTCTTGCCTTGCTCTTCTTGTGTATTTTGTGTGTTTTGCGCTTCTAAGTACCTTCATGGATCAGTACAAACTCGCCCACTTTCCGTTCTTCTAAGCCTTTGACACAGATAAGCTAAACTTATCACAACGTCGTTCAGCCTGTTTAGCCCCTACCGCGGCCTCAACAGCAGGAACACATAGTCTTACTTTATTGTTCCTTATGTTTGTGAGCGAAGTTTCACTATGCAGTGATATACCGCGTTGAGCTTGATGTACTTCTGTGTTACCCTGTTGAAGTATGAGGTTTTTTAAAAGCTGTACGACCGTTCATGCACGCTGGCTGTGTTGAACGTAGTTGAAGGCTTCAAGTGACGTGAATGACATGGTATTAATGGCATGACGCTTTATTTACAGGAACGGGCGTGAATGACATGACGTAACCTGAATGGTGTGCATGTAGGCCAGGTCCGCGTGCCAAGAATTACCTTAAAGGGACACTAAAGGCAAATGACAATTTATGTCAGAGTGAAAGCTAAATGTATGACAAAGTCTAAAACGGCAATATTATCAGCAGCAGTGCCCTACTTTCCGAGAAATTAAGCTAAATGTATCACACGATGAGCGCCACGAGCGGCACATCTTCAAAATGATCCCGATGACGTATGAGAGTCTGCCTACAATTCATCAGTAGTAATCAAACTAGCAGCAACAAAAAAAGAACCTTCCGTGCATCAAGAGACGTAATAAAATGCTGTTTGTTCGTTTCTGTTTGATTCATGGAAAAAAGAACCTCTTTGGCGTTACCATGGGGAACGGCGCGCGTGGTTCAAAGGTTCCTTTTTCGCCGAACTGCGCTTCGCCCGGCGCCCTGCTTCGCTCACGCGGTCGCGTCTCAGTGGTAGTTTCGGTATCGCGTACTGCCGAGTGTGTTTTGCGCGCTTGTGAAAGTCACTCTGACAGAAAGTTCGACAAAATTCTGCATGCATGTGATCTTGCCGGATGCCCGAATGGTGCACGCCGTCAGTGCGCGCCGCCGCGCAGTAAAGGCGGGCAACGTTGGGCACGGCAGCAGTGATGTGTGACCGATTTCATGCGGGTGATTTGAAGTGCGCTAACACGATACGGATGACTAAAACGTGATTTTATTTCCAAATAAGCACTTCCTTGGCATAAAAGTAGCACTATACGAGGTTTCTGGACCGCTATTTATAAACAATCAACGTCGAATAATATTTGCCTTTAGTGTCCCCTTAAGTTTGTGACTTCTTTCACATGACTTCACGTGATATTAATATGACGTGTGTGTTCGTATATATGCCTTATACGCATTACATTAGTTTGAAGAAGGCGAGATTAGTCGTCGAAACGTTGGCCCCTGCGACAACCCGTATAAGGTTTTTGTTGCGATAGCGATTATATGGACACTCCATGCGGGTTTTTCCGCCGCCGTCATGTCCCGGATATGTACATGTATGTATATATAAATAAAATCCAGAGAGAAAAATAAATCAAAAGAAACAATTTACAAAGTGCGCCACCGAGATTCGAACCTGCGACCCCTCACTCTGCAGCGCAGCGCGTTAGACAACTGGGCCACGGGCCATCCGTTCTTTAGAATACTAACGGCGAGCTGTTTACCTACACCATTTACCGCTGGCGGAACGCAGCGAGGTTGCCCGAAAAGCGCGTTTTAAAGTAACGCTCCTAGACTTTGGTTCAGTTTGAAAACTGCCCTTGAGACGTGCACTAAAAAGTGACCCATTTCTCTACCCACTTGCGACGTGAAACGCCGCGTAAACAATACTTCCAACGCCACCACGCGGCAGGAGACGCGGAGGGGGTCACTCCACTCGCCGCTCTTTTATCGGAAAAGGAAAATATATAAGAAGGTTGGGTTGTAGCGCGCTGCACAAACATGTAGAAGTAACAACTGTGACAGTTGCTTGTTCGTGCTCATCCTGTGTATACCTGTGCGTTCTTTTCTAGCGTCCTTCCTTGTGTTTGAGCAGCGCGCTGCAAGTGTCGCGCCGTGACCGTTGTTAGTTCGCGCTCCTCCTGTGTGCGTTGTTTTCCTCCGTCCTTTGCGCTTGAACGGCGCGCTGCTAGTATCGAGCTGCTTGTCGTTCTTCGTGTGACACTCTAATTTGTTGCTATTGCATTCATTGCTTCGGCCTTGCGGCGAAACTCTGACTTTTTCATGCCTCCCAGCCTCAATTTCCTCCAGACTTCTTTATTAATTTCGAGGGCTATTTCTTTTGCAGCACTTATTGATGTATCAGATGTACCATAAGCGTGCGTGTATAAATGGGCTGAGAATTTGGATTGCAATAGCACGAAACAGTTGATTAAAGTGCCGAGTTGATCGTGTTGGTATGCAGTCCAACACAAATGTCGCTATAGCTCTTTTACCTGAAAGCGATATGGAGGGTGCGCTTACACATCTCCCCCGAGATTGGAAATACTGTCAGCTTCAACTCTTTCTCGTGTCGCGCGCGTTTTGCTCTTATTAATCAAAGAAGTGTTTTCGTGGTCCGCCGAGCAGTCCTGACAAGTTATACAATGCCTAGCCAGAAACATTTCGAAACCTATTCCTTCACGCGCACTTTTCACGTTTTCAGCATGCTGTCTTAACCTATAGTTGACGCATCTCCCAGTTTGGCCAGCATACACTTGTCGGTACGTCACAAGAGAAACAATGCATTGTGTCGTTTTTCTTTCTTTGTTCTAGGATATCCGCAGGCATATACACTCCAAGCTGCCTGCGGACAAGGCCACTCCAGCCATGTACACTGTTGTTGGCGCCCACTTCGTTCAACCGAACCTTTACGAAAGCGTCAGCAGTTCTAAGCAAGTATAGTTTGTCGCTATTTTTCAAAACGGTATACGACGTGGCATTATGGAAGTCGCAGTGCATGACGAACGTCATCTTTTACGATTAGTTCTTAAAAATAAATGAACTTTCAGAACTATTATGTGCCACAGCCACAATATGATGATTTTGAGGCACAGTGCATTCATTTTGATCATTGCACTCTATGCACTCGGTCGTTCCTACGTTTCACCCCCACCGAAATTGGGCCATCCAGGCCCCAGCCGAGCAGCGCAACACTACAGCCAGCTGCCACGGTAAGTGCTGAGTTTAGGTTTTACTAGGGCGAAAGTCTTAGATGCCTCATGAAACGCGAAAGTTGACTGTCGTCCCGCGTCGGCGGCGTTGGCGCCAACATGAGTGATGCAAAAAATCATCACGTGATGGCGTCGCAGATCGTCAAAAGTTGTGACGCCATCACATGACACCGTCGCTTGCTCAAAGATGGGCCGATCATGGAGGCTGTGCAAAACCAGGTGATGGACGGAAAGCTTGCAGTGCCTTCGATCCTGGAGGAAGTGCAAAACCACGTTAGGTGCGGGAAGCTTTCGGTGAGTGGCGGGGCAGGATTAATGCATCGACTGAGAAGAAAAAGAACATGGCTTTCGCCTTCAAGTCGTCTTAGGTGAATACATAAGAGACCCTGTGATTTTGCCGGACTTGTAAAGTAATGAGATGCAATTTATCAGTCGCAATGAACTGCGTTTCACGGTAATCTAGTAATTTAACGATGGCCTTGCGTACTTGGTAAGGCTCACTAAAATCCAGTTTTTCTCCTCGGCAGCTCCTCACATATTGGGTTACTCACGAAACGTGTGTGCAGTCAGCGAGGCTGCTCGGACACCATCTCTAGTCCATGGATGTGTTCTTAGGCAGGGAGAGGGTTCTGGGTAGACGAGTCCAGGGTCTCTTTTGCTTTCGCCTAAGACCACTTGAAGGCGAAAGCGATCTTATTTTTCTTCTCAATCCATATAGTATTGATATCCCCCCTGAAGCGTTCTGCACCTCCCGCGGTGTCCACTGCCTATGTGATCCACCTCTGACCAAGCAACAATGTCGCGTGTCGTCATCAAGTGACGTCATGATGTCAGACGTGCTGGCGATCTGTAATGCCATTGATTACGTGTCATGGCGTCTATCATAACGTGACATTATGCACCACTTCGAATGGACGCTGACGCCGGTAACTTTTCGCGTGTCATGAGGCACGTAAGGGTTTAGCCTTAATAAGAGGGGGCACTTGGCTGCGCCCGGGGCAAGATTCTCTAACCTCGCATGTGTACCAAGCTGATGGTAGTGGGGCTACCACACAACCTTTGAGCAATCGAAAGGTGCAGAGAGAAACATTTTCTTCAAGTGGGCTCAGTGAAAGTCGTCAGAATTTTGCCACTGCAGGTTACTGCAAAATAGCCGTCGTCCTTGATTCGATGCACATCGTCCAAGCAGATGAATACATGTGCTCACCTGAGGGTGGTGGTGAAAACATTTATTAACAGAATTTCTGCGGAGAAGCTCCGGGTATTCCGAGGTTCATGACTTGCGGTACGGGGGCCCTCAGTCCAGGGCTCCACTGGCAGGGATCTCCTTGCTACGTTCGGCGTCTTGCACCTGTACGCTCCGATCATCTGGACACGACGCGCTGAAAGATTTGCGCGCACCATTCGGAAACGCATTTTAAAAAGTGAAATTCATACAAGAAGTAACAAATCTGCTACCCAATTCTTCGCATTGTATGGCCTCTGATTCAGACAGAAGTATATGTCTGTGAAACATGTTTCTTCCCTCCGTGAGAACAAATGGTGGGGTGAGTTGTTGCGAATAGGTGATGGAGATAAATGGTACAGCATTTAACACAGTATATAAATAACAGAGGCTGCCGCTGCTTCCTAATTGAAATTCTTAATTGAAAAGTAGCAGAAAACATTTCTAAAGCAACCCTTATGCAAGACTTAGAGGTCTGGGAGTGGCACTCGCACTTTTTCTTAGGTAAACTCGGTAAACTTGGGTTAGGACAAACAGCTGGCGCGGCACTTCCGACACCAGCACGTGCAACACCGCGCCGCGGCAGCAGCAACGGGGGAGGTGAAGACGCTAATGTTAGCCGTGGTCACAGCCGCTACATTGACCCGACAGTCGCGACACCTGGTGCGCAGCAGTGCCAGAGAGGAGACGCGACGCGAAGTAAAGAAAGGTGCTTAACAGTGCTGTGCACCAGCTGTTACGACCGTCGCGATGAATTTAGCAGCTGTGAGGAAGGTTTTCGCCCAAGGACAGCTCGGTGACGTCACGCGTTCGACGCCAGTGAGCCCACTACGCCTCTTCTTATTGTACCTCTTCTCACTGTACCATGACACTCCAAGAGGAGCAACTGGTGACGTCAGCAGGCGCGCGCTCTTATATGGGAGAGGGGAGGAAGAACGTAGAAGAACGGTGAGGCGCGCGACATCTGGCTTGCGCCGGAGCAAGTGCACCCTTCTCGAGCCCAGTCCGGCGATACACGTGAGCCGAACGCTGTGCAACCCGGCGCCCAGCTGGCGCAACGCGAGGGAGTGCCGGGAGCGAGCGTGCGGCGAGCAGGATGTGCCGTGAACACGCCATACATTTGCATTCATTTAGCACATTTTAAGCTATGACATACCTTAATGAACACTGCAACATATCCTATGGTTAGCTTAAAGGGGTGGTGCCATCAAATTTCGAGGCTATAACAAGCCTGTTGTGGGTTTCCTCTGTATGAAAGGACACTCCACACGAAGGGTCGGACACAGCAAACGTTTAGAATATATTTTAATTCACTTCCAAAGTGTACCTAAATGCCCATTCTCCCCATCTAAACCTATCGCTAGCGCGCCAACTCTGACGTAGCTGTATAGGAAAGACAACGAAAGTTGTAGTGACGCCACACCAGATCTGCCGTAGTGACGTGAGTGACCTCCGCCACCTCCACAACGTACGTACCGGCTGTATTGAACTAGAATATATTCTAGTTCACTATAGTACCAGCAAAGCATCGGTTGCTACATCATTCGCCGAGTTTCGATCGCTTCCTGGCTAAGTGCGTCACAGCCTTGTGTGGTCACGTGACCACGCCTCCTACCATAGCCTCCTCTACACTTTATAGTATAGAGGAGGCTATGCTCCTACACTTCTACGTCACTGCCCAACCTCGGCGCCCAGAAACCTAAACCGAAAGTTGTCCACATAAAAAGGCGATATTAAATTATTTAGCGTGAATACATGAATCTTGGTGCGTGCATCACGCTTCCTGGAGCTATAGGAAACGCTTACAGCAAAGAACGCGCAAGCCACAAGCATAGTGGCACCACCCCTTTAAACCATTCCATCCATTTTGCATACGTGTTCGGTGTTCGTCTGCACTGATGTAACTCCTTGCAACTTCCACAGATATACTGGAGATGCGCGCGGGCGTTCCTCAGCCCGCACGCCTCTCCAGTCCGCAACTATTCCAGCTGTATAATTGCTGTTTCTGCCAATTTCTATAATTATAAGACTCCAGGTTTACCTTCTGACATACCTTGATGTCCACTCTATCATATACAACCCTTGGCTTAACCCGTTCCATCCGTTTTGTATGCTTCTTGTCGCAACAATTCCAGATGTGTAATTATTGTTTATACTAATTATATGACTGCATTCTCAATTCATGGCCTACCGTAATGTCCACTCTTTTATATAAAATCTTTAGTTTAAACCATTCCATCCCTCGCTAGACAGGGTGATCTGAAAGATAGCGAAGAGGGTCACTCGATGCTCGTGCCATTAATTTATCACAGTGACCGAATTTATCACAGTCACTGAGTAGTTCGTGGGACCAGCAGAATATTATGTCTTACGCTTGTTGAACCTTCCATTTGCACATACAACGAACACTACTTCCGTGTGTTTTCTCTTTGTTTTGCGTGTATTTCTCGTATGCATTTCCTTTTCTGTTAACGCCTGTTATGTTGTTACGCTGCGATTGCCAAAAGAAGGCTCATTAATTGCACAGGACATTTGCCCGTGCAGTGGTTTCCTGTAATGAAATGTGGCCTCATGAAACTCTGCAGCGCCATCACGGAGCCATCTTTCTTCGTAGCCCTCACCCACGTTCCCTTCGCGGACCGAAAACGCCGCGACTGCCGCATTCTGCCGATGACCATGCTGGATTTCCCGGCGGTTCCACCGCGCAGGCAAATGAAATACGCCATCTCTATTGTGAGTATGGCTATAGCTTCATTTAGCCGCTGTTTTCATTTGGGCTGCTCACTACACTTTCTTTCAAACAGCAACGCTTTGTATTGTGCATGTTTACTTGGTTATGTTTGGATCTGTTGAATATCCTGCGTCTGGGGTGGGGGGGGGGGGGTGATCGCCGCAGAAATTTTTCGAAACCTTCAATAGGATCCGGAGTTACGAGGATTTATCGCACGCCTTAATTAAGCACTTTCTTCTCTCGCCTCGACGAGCTTGCTGAAAGCTACACACAGAAGGATGACAAGGGGGGGAAGAAGCTACGTCACGCGCACTTCATGAAACGCAATCGCTCTGCCCATGTGTTTCCGGAGCGCGCTAGTGTTGCAACTGTGTAATTCTAGGAAACTACTGAGCGCGGCGCCCGGCATGTGGCGGCACCCCGAGGCAAGTGGCGCATCTGATCGGGACGCCGCTCTTCGTTTATGCCAGCTATATACCAACAGCAGTAATTTGTTGTGTTAACCATGCCCGGTACATGAAAGGACGAGCACCTCTACCATATGTTTCCTGGTCGTGACGGTGAAGAACACGAACTCAAGCCGGTGAAGGTGAAACACTTTATCGGCCGGATATGTCTCCAGAAAAAGTATTGACACACTCAATGCAACTACCATAGTCTTCGGTCGTCGGTAGTGTGACGGTGCGTGAAACACGTCTACTTACTTTTCTGTACTATTTTACGAATGCGTTTCGGTGCCGCTATATTGGGCTCTTAACCTTGCGGCTTTGTATCTTTAACAACTAAACGAACATTTCTACGGTAGACGCATACGCATGAAAACGGTGGGGTTTGTGCATTCGACGTTTCATGACCTTATTAATTTACGGCGCAAGATACAAAAATAGGAAGACATTCGTTTAACAGCCGAAGGTGGCGGCGCCCATGTGTCTTACGTAGAATCGTCTATAGGACTGATTGGCACTGGCGCTGTGGTGGGCGCTGGGGCAACTTCAGCCATCTGCATGCAGTACTGAATAAACTGCACTCGTGGTCTCTTGACAACGGCCTGGCCATTAATCCCGGAAATACGAAAGTGGTGTTGCTTCGCAGTAAAAATACGTGTGTAATTTTTGAAGAAGATATAGTATTAAATAATGCCAAAATTGAACTTGTAAATTTTGTACAATCGTTAGGTGTAATGCTTGATCAGAATGTCACCTGGTGTAGTCGTACTGATTTTCTGGTACGTAAGCTTTCGCAAATCACGGGAATCCTTCACTCCTCTAACTACCTTCCTTGTATGAAATGCCTAATACACAATTCACTTCTTTTGAGCCGTTCAAATTATTGTTGCCTACTCTGCGTAACAACTTCCGAAAGTAATATAAACAGGCTCTATGTTCAGCAAAAAAAGGCTCTTCGGAATTTTGTAATAAATCATATGATTGTCTATCAGCACCTTTATTTCAAGATCTTAAGATAACGAAGGTAATGGCTCTTTTAAAGTATCGCTTAGTACTTGCGTACAAAAATGAGCAGGAACAAAAACATTACACACATTGCTAGAATGGCTTATCATGTATACTAGAAGACCACAGTATGGGCGGGTACCAGAATCTCCTACTAACTACGGATCTCAAATGTTGCGCTCAAGATTACCTCGTCTTCTAAACGACCTGATTGTTGGTAACATTCATATTTTGTCCTGTTCTTCTCACGTTATTCTTGATTTTTTTTCTCTTGTTTGTAACATTCCTTCATTTATGTTATGCAGTTTAGTGACAAGTTTTCTTGTTACGTTGCATAATATGTATAATACATATTTATGTATAATATGTAACCTGCTGGAAAAACTGTATTTCCTCTCTGCTGCTCCTGCATGTTCTCTTTTTTTGTACGGGTTTTGGGGCTGGCCAAGCGGTTATGAGCCGCTTTATCCCCATTCGCCCTCTACGACTCTGTATTGGTTTTGTGGAAAATAAAGCACGCATACATACATACATACATACATACATACATACATACATACATACATACATACATACATACATACATACATACATACATACATACATACATACATACATACATACATACGTACGTACGTACGTACGTACGTACGTACATACATACATACATACATACATACATACATACATACATACATACATACATACATACATACATACATACATACATACATACATACATACATACATACATACATACATACATACATACATACATACATACATACATACATCTGGAGTGGCCGAACGCGCATGTCAACCTTATCACAGGACCTTTTTTTTGTTTTCCATCACTTTCTGAGTTCAGTGCCTAAAATGCGGCCAATAGACCCGTGTATTCAACTGGTGAAGCTGTGCTCAGCCGCTAGACGCCGTAGCCCCTGTTGATCGAGGGTTCTAGGTCACTTTGAGGGAAAGAGAATAGAGCTTTCATGCCGTAATGTAATAGTGAATCTGTAGCGTAGCATTTTAGCATCCCTTTTACGACGTTCTCACTCCTCTCTGACGAGCCAGAAGGAAGCCTTGAGAAACCTGCAGTGGACGCAGAGCCACAAGTGGGACTTCACGTGGATGGCCATATCTTTCTCCATGCGCGGTCACATGTACGCTCCCGCAAACATCAGTGGTGACGACAGTGCCTACAAGCTGTTTCGTCCGTGCAAGAATTTCACCGCCCCTCGCCACGATTTCGACGTCCAGCCAACATCTGTAAGTCCGCGGCTAGCCCTTATGATACGCCCGAAGCATAGAGCCGCAAGACACTGCTATTAACTATAACGTATTCGAGAGTTCTGTGTTCGCTGACAAACTAATGCGCTATTACGATGCGGAGCGAACTCGGCAGCGAAAATTTGGAACTCGATTGACGCTTCCCATTGGAGAGCGCTCGGCCGAGAAGACGCGACGAATACAACAAACAACGCTTAATGCATTCAAACCTCGGTATAATGAAGTAGCAATGGGACCATAAACTAGTCCGCTATATCCTATGTTTGTTGTGACAGTGTATACATTGCCTATTGCAACTAGTAGTGCCACTTGTGCATCTTAGCAGCGCAGTGGAACGAACACAATAGAAAGGCACACGTAGACAGGACGGGCCTTTCTATTGTGTTCGTTCCACTGCGCTGCTAAGATGCACAAGTTCCACACCCACCAACTAGCCCAAATTTCCGCGTTGAATAGTAGTGCCAACGCGTCGACAGGCCGATTCCGGCTCAAAATTGGATCTTGTGTTTCTTAAAACCGCAATCTGAATACGCTGTAGAGGTAGGACAAGGTCTCTCTGATCACAGCTTTGTGATCCTCTCGTTCCAGTAACTAGCCATTTAAATCCATTAGCCCGTTATTTTAAATACGCCGGGCCTGCACGGCACACGCAGCGCAGTCACAGCAAAAGCTGGAAGAGTGGCCTATATACAGCGCGTTGTAAACTCTCTTGGGGTGACTTATACAAGTACACTTGCAAGGTGCCCACTATGCCATAAATCATCATATTTTTGTGAGGTGTCGAAGCACCCGATGTGAAGTTAGAGAGTTTTAGAATTTGGGGAGCTAAGACACTGGGTCCCCAAGCTGCGTTAGATAGGCTACGCTTGTGTTCGGAGGAGCAGCGGAGTTTCAGAGTTGGGTCAAACGCACGGGGCGCCACACGTGGCGAAATTAAAATTATGCAAGTCGGGGGCCACACTGCGTCGTGGCCTGCTATACGCCTTGGGGACCCACGCTAGTTATCGATTTTTGGGTCTTGAGACAAGCCGAAAGCAAGAGCCCAAGAGCGCCTTGGGTTCTGCGCATGCGCCCTGGCGGCTCGCAAATTTCTTGGGTCCCCAAGCTCCTTGGAGGACCAATAATAAAATTCTAACACCTTGCAGACGTGTAGCGGGTACCTCGCTTCTCCACATAATGACAAATAGCAGAGTTTTAGAATGCGCCGGAGCCGCGAGGGCCTCGCGGACCTACGCATTCCAGAGGAGTGACGTCATAGCCGCGGCAGACGCACTGGCGCCGGTGCGTGCCCAGCTGTGCCCCTCCGTTGCGCTGTAGCCAAGTCTCACGCTGCGCCGGGCGTTGGGCCACAAAGACGGCAGCGTGTTACTACACTGACCACCGAGCCGTCTTCGTGCGCTTGAGCCTTATACAGTGTTCTGTGATAACCGCAGCGCGTAGAATTCCATATAACGGTTTTGTCTCTTCGCAAGTGATATATGCCAGCCAAAGGCTTATCCTGATAACTATGTACTTTCATCAAAAGGCCTCAACTTTCCTCTTTCTCTGACGCAGCGCTGCCCCTCCTCGCACGGTGAATGGACGTACAGATTTGAAAGCGACGTGGTCGGCGAGTACACCTACGACACTGCCCGGGGCCTAATGATGGTCTTTGACTCTGAAATCTCAATAAGAAAGAAGGTGGGTTCTTGACACTGGGCTGGCTGTTAGAATACGAGAGCACGTAGACTTCTGCGGTCGGCCTATGCGAAGGAACCTTGTCCGCAAGAACTGCATCGGTTCGCCTCGTATGTGGCTGTGATATTTGTGCAGGAGTTAAGGAACAGTATACGTGTAGGTAGCCGGTATAACGGGACACCACCTTCACGCTAAAAAATAGTAAGTGTTCTGTTATCGCTGTGTCCTTACTTTTCCTCTATATGACTCCCTTTAAAGAGACGCATTAACTCTCTTTCGGATCCCACGACTCTCCAAATAGAATATAGTGATCTCCCAAGAGAGTTCACGCGTCACTTTAAAAGAGTCGTGTATGTGGCAAGCCAGGCCTCACAAGAAAGAGTCAAATGACTTTTTTTTTTCAACAGTGTGGCCCAGAGGTCTAAATTGCTTCGATTGCAACGCGAAAAGTGCAGTAGCGTCGTCCAAGTTTGTTTTTTTAAATGCGAATGCACTTCTTAGTCGGGCTATGGAGGCATCCGGCGTTGTCCGCGGCGCCCTCTCCCATAGCAACAGCTGCGGGCGCGCGCGCTTATCCTCGCCCCTAGCAACCGGAGCATGTGGTGCGAGAGAGTGTAGGAGAGGGTAGGTGCAGTGCTTCGCCGCTCCTTCTCTTACCATTCGCTCTCTCTCCTCCCTGCACCCCACTCTCCCGTCCGCTCGCGCCTCACTCTCGACCGTTCGCTGGCTGGGCGACTCTCAAAGCGATGGCAGAAGTCGGTGAAGGCGAATGTCTGAAGGCAACGGTACCCTCTCTCGGCGCAAGAAATGCATTCGCATTTCCTCACAATTCCCTTCGGGGAGGTGGGGGCATTTTTTCTCTTGTGACAACCAACTGCGGTCACAATGTCTGAATATTGCTTGGAAATATTACGTTATCCATCTCTACTGATCTAGTGTTTCTGTTAGAATTGCTTTATATCAATACACCTTCATCGTAGTGTTCAGCTGTTGCGTAATAATGTATCATTATATTTCACCAAATTTGTTTCACGCTGATATCAGAACACCTGTGATGCATGCGACTGAACACTTGTTCAGCACTCTCGTAAAACTAAGGAACTGCGGACCCGGTAGCGTTTCTGATTGGTTAATACATTCCAAGAAATACGTAAGGGCGTTACATGGTTATTATACTTTATAAATGGTCAAACATAGGTCTCCTAAGCTCCCATGTTATGCTAAATTGCTGATGATATGCAATGACAATGGAGCACTAGCTGAACACTTTGAGTATTGATATCAAGCAACTCCAACAGAAACACCAATTCAGTTGAGATGACTCTGTGTGTGTGTGTGTGTGTGTGTGTGTGTGTGTGTGTGTGTGTGTGTGTGTGTGTGTGTGTGTGTGTGTGTGTGTGTGTGTGTGTGTGTGTGTGTGTGTGTGTGTGTGTGTGTGTGTGTGTGTGTGTGTGTGTGTGTGTGTGTGTGTGTGTGTGTGTGTGTGTGTGTGTGTGTGTGTGTGTGTGTGTGTGTGTGTGTGTGTGTGTGTGTGTGTGTCTTCCTCGGGACTTGCTTCTTCTATGTCCGACGCTTTGTTAAGGACTTCGCGGACATTGCACGCCCCCTCACCGACCTCTTGAAGAAAGCTTTACTGGGGCTGTGACCATGCCTAATCTTTTTTTCTACGCGAGTCGCGACCCTGCTTACAACGCCGCCAATCTTGGCCCTTTTTGATCCATCAGCTTCAACCGAGGTTCGCACTGACGCCCATAGGAGCAACGTTATTGCAACACCAACGAGGACACGACCGCGTAATAGCCTATGCAAGCCGACTACTATCTCCCGCCGAGCGCAACTATTGAATTACAGAGCGCGAGTGCCTCGCTCTTGTGTGGGCAGTCACCAAGTTTCGTCCATGCTTATGCGGGCGCCCATTCCGTGTCGTCACCAACAGAAGCGTAGCCAGAAATTTTTTTCGGAGGGGGGCGGGGGGCGGCGTTCAACCATCCTTTTTTATGTTCGTGCGTGCGTTTGTATGTGTGCGTGTATATGCAAAATCGAAACAACCCCCCCCCCCCCCCGAAACGACGTCGCTTTCGGTTGTGGTGGACTGGCGTCATCTTGTCCACCCTGCGCAGTGCATTATAAATAGTTGATTAAACTAGCTACTCACAACAATATATATATATATGTAAATTTGAGGCACAGAGGAGACAAAACTTAGCGGTTATCTTAATTTTGTTTTCCGACGTTTTTTTTTTTGCTTTTTTTACCGGTAACCGTTTCTTCGTCAGGACTTATCAGCCAATAATATTAACGAAACCGCTAAGCTGTGTCTGTTCTTTTCCCAAGTACATCTGGCCCCTTAAATACTTCTGTAGCATATATATATATATATATATATATATATATATATATATATATATATATATTGTCACGCACAGTTTAAGAAAACACTTTTAATTCGGGCGAACTTGTGCCCTCCAAACAAATAGTTACAACGAGAATGTCTTTATAGAACACCGTTTTTCTACCAGAGTCTCACACCTCTTCTTCTTCTCAAGTCCCGTCCGTTCGCACGCGCCTGTGTTGTCAGAGCCCCATGGCATCCACCGGTAATCCTCTTTGTCTTTCCGTGGACAACTAGAAAGGTTGTAGGAAACGTCCGGCGCGCGTACTTTTAATGTGGGTTGCGTCATTACCCCCTTTCTGAGAATGCATCGTCCCGATGCTTGCTGTGAGGTAGTTTCCAGGGTGGCATTCATGATGCTGTTGACGAAAGTAGACATCGTCCAGCAGTGGTGCCTGATTGATCACTGTCTGTCGTAGAACGGCTTCATTCGGACGACATGCACAATTTCTGTGCGATGCCGCCGCCTCGATGATGCTACTGGCTCTTCTGGGACAACTTCGTAGTTGAGAGGACCAAGCTGGCGAAGTACTTTATAGGGGCCAAAATAACGTCTGAGTAGTTTTTCGGAGAGCCCACGTACACGTACTGGAGTCCACACCCATACTTTGTCTCCAGGAGCATACTTGACGTCTCTTCGTCGTAAATTATAACGACGGGCGTCGGCTTCTTGTTGCTGCTGGATGCGATGTCGCGCAAGCTGTCTTGCTTCTTCGGCTCTTTGCGTGAAGTCACTGGTATTTTGGTCGTTGTCAGAATTTTGATCAACAGGCAGCATTGCATCTAGGGGCGTGGTAACAGTTCTGCCAAAAACAAGTTGAAACGGTGTCATGCGAGTCGTCTCCTGTACAGCGGTATTGTACGCGAACGTTGCATACGGTAATATTTTATCCCAAGTTCGATGCTCTATGTCCACGTACATCGACAACATATCAGTCAAGGTTCTGTTGAGCCGTTCGGTCAGTACATTTGCTTGGGGATGATACGCTGTTGTTTTTCTGTGACTGGTGTGCGTCAATCTCATAATGGAGTTTGTCAAATCAGCCGTGAATGCGGTTCCTCGGTCTGTTATCAGTACTGTAGGAGCGCCATGCCGCAGTACGATGTTCGTCACGAAGAATTCGGCTAATTCAGCAGCAGTTCCCCTCACAAGAGACGCTGTCTCGGCATATCGAGTTAAATAGTCCGTTGCGACGATGATCCATCGCTTCCCTGACGTCGACGTAGGAAATAGGCCGAGTAAGTCCATTCCCACTTGTGCAAATGGGGCTTCAGGTGGCTCTATAGGTTGGAGGAGACCAGCTGGTTTCAGCGGTGGTGTTTTACGCCTTCGGCAATCCCGGCAAGTTCTTACATAGTGCTGCACAGAATTCAGCAATTTCGACCAGTAATATTTCGTGCGAATGCGTGCTAATGTTCTGGTCACTCCCAAGTGTCCTGCTGATGGGTCATCGTGGTACGCTTCCAAAATCTCGGGTCGTAACACTGAAGGGACGACAAGCAGGAATGTCTCTGTATTGTGCTCAAAGTTTCGTTTGTACAAGACGTCATTTCTGATGACGAATGACGACAAGCCACGGGAAAAAAACACGTGGAACATCAACAGGTTGTCCCTCTAAGTATTTCCTTAGCATAACTGACTCAGCGTCAGATTGCTGATGTTTTGCCATCTGTGACGAAGTCACAGCTCCCAAAAAAGGGAAGTCTTGTTCGTTTTCTGTTGAAGTAGGGCCACTAGACTCAATCGGTGCGCGCGACAAACAGTCAGCATCACTGTGCTTGTGCCCGGACTTGTATACGACCGTTATATCATACTCCTGCAGCCGTAGGCTCCATCTGGCTAGACGTCCAGACGGGTCTTTGAGATTCGCCAGCCAACACATTGAATGGTGGTCGCTAATGGCTCGAAAAGGTCTGCCATATAAGTATGGCCGAAATTTACTGATGGCCCACACTACCGCAAGACATTCTTTTTCTGTCGTCGAGTAGTTTATCTCAGCTTTCGATAGTGTGCGACTAGCGTATGCAATGACCCGTTCTACTCCTTCCTGCCATTGAATGAGGACGGCCCCGAGACCCAAGTTGCTTGCGTCTGTGTGAATATCCGTTTCAGCTTCCTCATCAAAATGTGCAAGAACTGGATGACTCTGAAGACGCTGTCGCAGTTCATTGAAGGCATCCTCTTGTTCCTTCAGCCAAATGAAAGGGGTGTCTTCCTTCGTCAGCCGCGTTAGTGGTTCCGCAATCTTCGAGAAATTTTGAACAAAGCGTCTGTAATAAGCGCAGAGGCCCAGGAACCGTCTAGCTGCCTTTTTGTCCGTTGGTTTTGGAAATTTTTCTACTGCGGCTGTCTTCTCAGGATCCGGGCGAATGCCTTCAGCACTAATGACATGTCCGAGGAAAAGGAGCTCGTGGAAGCCGAAATGACATTTCTGTGGCTTTATCGTCAGATCTGCTGAACTGATAGCTTTCAGCACAGCTCGCAGCCGTTCCACATGCTGATCGAACGTAGCAGAAAAAACCACACCATCATTAAGATAAACGAGACAGGACTGCCACTTCAGTCCGGACAGCACACTGTCCATCATCCGCTGGAACGTTGCGGGAGCTGAACAAAGGCCGAATGGAAGTACCTTGAATTCATATAGCCCGTCAGGTGTCACGAATGCCGTCTTCTCGCGATCTCGTTCGTCCACTTCTATCTGCCAGTACCCACTTTTTAGGTCTAGGGAGGAAAAGAACTTCGCATCTCGTAGCCTATCCAAAGTGTCGTCAATTCTTGGAAGTGGATAAACATCGCGCTTAGTGACGGAGTTCAGCCTTCGGTAATCTATACAGGAGCGCAAGGACTGGTCTTTTTTCTTTACAAGCACAACAGGCGACGCCCATGGACTCGCCGATGGCTGAATTACGTCGTCTCTGAGCATTTCCCTGACTTGATTCCCGATGGCTTCTCTCTTTTTGTGACACCCTGAAGGGTGCTGGTGTATAGGCCTGACTGATTCGTCCACAATGATACGATGTTTGGTAACAGGCGTACGTCGGACCTTAGATGACATAGAAAAGCATGCGGCGAATTCTCTTACAAGGTTCTCTATCTGTTCCCTCTGGCATGGTAGTAGTCCTGGCTCGATGTCAATGGATCCGAGGACAGAATCCTTGTCTTGGAAACCAGGTGATGAGTCCTCGGAAGTGCTGAGGTCCGTAACGTGGGTGTAGTCATGTATGCTCGCAATGATGGTTCCTTTCGCAAGGTGTCGTACTTCATTCCCAAAGTTGGTGAGCAAAACGTTAGCACATCCGCCACTAAGCTCGACAAGGCCTCTCGCCATGCAGATACCTTTTTCGACTATGAGTCCGGCATTGCTGTCTGCAAGCCCTTTATACTCACTGAACGCATTGCTCCTTACTGTGACAGCTATGCTGGACCTTGGAGGTATCACCACGTCGTCGTCCGCGATACAGAGGTCGTTGACTTTTTCTTCGGTGTTGTACGTTGCGATGGCGTGCCTTGTTGAGAATGAGACGCATGCTTCCGGCAAGTTAACCACAGCGCCGTTAGCCTGCAGTTGCTTTTTTTTACCGGTAACCGTTTCTTCGTCAGGACTTATCAGCCAATAAAATTAACGAAACCGCTAAGCTGTGTCTGTTCTCTTCCCAAGTACATTTGGCCCCTTAAATACTTCTGTAGCATATTTATATATATATATATATATATATATATATATATATATATATATATATATATATATATATATATATATATATATATATATATATATATATATATATATATATATATATATATATATATATATATATATATATATATATATATATAGACGCGTGTTATTGTACACTACGTTTAGCAAGCCATCAGTTTCTCATGCGCAGCTGTCGTCGTGACGGCACTTTGGAAGTGTTAAGTCGCATATATATTCTCTGAATATCATGTCCCGTATTTTCGCCTCTTCCACCAACACCAGATATGCGAGGCGAAGGCCGCTTACCCCGCCGTCCCTTTCGGCGTCGCCGCCTACGACGTCGATTACGACTCCGTTGCCTCGGACTGCCCGAGTATGCAGATCGGCTTCGGTGCCTACAGGCGCGTGAAGGCGCTGCGACGGCTCAACGAGTTCATGGAGAAGCGTTTCACAGACGCCTCCCGCCTGCAAGAGTGCCTCGTTCTGGCCCTCCTGTGAGCCACCTCGTTCTGGGGCACTTGCATCGTCCGGCGCTCCAACCAGTGCCACGTAAAGAAACAAAACATAAAAATGAATTGTTGATGCCTATAAGCGAAAAAAATAAAGACGAATAGTTTATTGTTATCCACAAGCGCTCCCTGCACAAATATGCACCATAGCGAGAATGACGGAATTCACCCACCACGGCAGTCTAGTGGTTATGGCGCTCGACTGCTGACCTGCATGTCGCGGGATCGAATCCCGGCCGCGGCGGCCGCATTTTCGATGAAGGCGAAAATGCTTGAGGCCCGTCTGCTTAGATTTACGTACATGTTCAAGAACCCCAGGTGGTCTAAATTTCCGGAGTCCTCCACTACGGCGTCTTTCATAGTCATATCGTGGTTTTTGGGACGTTAAACGCCAACAATTATTATTAGAAAGTATTATCAGCAAACCCCAAACAATTATTAGTATAATGGAATTCGCACGAATACGACGTTGTGAACACAGTAGTGTTGTAACATTTTATTGCGATAACAATCGTACGAACACTCCAGCCGCATTTTTGCCGTCGCCGTGAGGTCCCATAAAGTCCAAGGGCGATGACATCGCTTCGCGCGTCGTATATATGTTGCGCATGCGAGGGCTGCAGACGAACAGGGCCCAATCAGAGATGAAGTAGTATAGCGTGCAAATTAGGGCTCGTTGGTTTATTGTTATGGTAAGATCAGCGCAAAAGAACGGCAACACGACACGGAGTAAGACACGTGACAGGCGGCCGAACTAACAACCGCCGACTTTATCGCACAGAAAGCGACCACTACTCGAAGTCCGACTGCGCGCACACCCTCATATTACATGTATTTGTCACATTATCGAAGAAGGCACAGTCATTTAAATAGACGAATGGGGCGGAAATAGAAATATAATTAACCTTGATGTAAAGGACTTCTATGATTTCACGTGATATTGGATCCACGCACTTGAAAATGACTTACGTATTATGAAAAATCGGTTTACAACCGCATGAGCGGCAACAAGTTCACAAATGTGAAGCAGGTGTGCCTTTTAAAGTGTTGCTGTGCTGGTGTAGCCACTTGTTAAGGTAGGCACCAGTCTGTCCAAGATATATTTCGCCAGCGGGATGTTATAAACACCACATACACATGGAACAAAACGATTGCGGTGGTTCACGGAGAACGCAGTCTTTTGTGACTGACCCGTCATTTTCCTCTCTATTGCAGCACAGGCTCTCCCAACTGTGTCACGAGCACAAAAAAAAACGTTTACGTCAAAACCCTCAGCTATCTTCTTGAGGCGATGAAAAATCCCGTGGGCATATGGCGTTACTGCTTTCTTAGGCCTAACGGTGGGGCTTGGGCACTGTCCAGGCCGGGAAGTGAACAGCGTCAAGATTTGAGCAATTAATTGTTGGCGTTTTACGTCCCGAAACCACAATATGGTTATGAGAGACGCCGCAGTGGGAGGCTCCGGGAATTTCTACCGCATGGCGTTTTTTAACGTGCAGCTAAATCGAAGTTCATGGTTGTTCTTTGCACTTCGCCCCTATCTAAATGCGGCCGCCGTGGCCCGGAACCGAACCCACGCCCTCGAGCTTAGCAGCGCGACACCCTACGTGCTATAGGCTACCACGGCGGGTAAGGTTTGATCAAACAAAGAGAAACAGATGATAAAGATGAAACTGGGAAGACAGCGTTCTTTAGCGGAGCTAATTGTTCCCGATAGCTGAGCTCGGTTTTAGGGTGGCAAGAACTACTTAGGCCAGAATTTAGAGACTTGTAGCCGATGCCGTTCTTCAGCATCTTAGAGTGCGGAAAACAATAGCTCATTCAGGAGCGATTTTTTGCGAACGCGGCGAAAAGCACCAGGAGAGATATTCATGGCTCGACGTGCAAACATGATGTCTAAAATCCGAATGGAACCGTTGATAGGTAATTCAAACGTGTAAAAGTGAACCAAAGGCATTATCTCCGAAGATCTTCATCACGTCACTAATGCACGAAGTGCAAGCGTTACTGGGGAGGATAATGAGAAAATTATCAGCGTAACGAAAACTATAACCAATCCCCGCACCTCACTTTCTATAGCGCGATCGACAGCAGACGCCGAAATATCACTAAGTAGAGGCGCCCCCATAGAACCGATTCATGTGCCTGATTTTTGAACATAGAAAACCTTCCCAGGCAACAAAATTTGCTTTTAGATAGAAAAAGTCACAGTTTCGCCGCAACGGCGAAGCAATGAATGTGCTAGCAATAAATTGGAATGTAACGCGAACAACGAAAAACAGCTCGAAATTGCCAGCGATTCGCTCGAGACCAAAGGACGCACGAAAAGAACGCACACAGGACGAGCGCAAACTATCCTGCGTCACAGCTCGACACTTGAAGCGCACTGCCCAGACATAAAGCAAGACGCACGAAACGAACGAACAAGTACACACAGGACGAGCGCGAACTAATTGTAACAGTTGTTACTCATTTCTGTTTGAAAAGTGCGATCTTTTCGCAGACGCGGCCGCTGCAGCGAGCGAAGTGACCTTCGTACCCCGCGATCAACCCCTTCGACCGCCCCTTCTTTCCTCGAGATAAGCGCACGAAGGCGACCACTCCCTGTAGGGCGAAGAGCAACGGCGTTCGCAGGAGCGGGGCGACGACCTTTAAAGCGCGCCACGCGCGCACATCGCACCATCGCACCATCTATGTAGTGACTAAAGCCGCGTTCAGACTACGTGCGCAAAGTACGGATCGTCGGTAAGAATCGCGGCCGTAAACGTAATCAACGTATTGAGCTTGTTCAGACGTTGTTGTATTTATCGTAAAGTACGTAACGTTTCGGGCGTAAATGTTGGCGAGTCCGCGACTTTTACGACCGCTACTGATACGGCCGTTACGGCACGACGAATGGGCAAAGCAGTTTCGGTTTTCACTTCCCGCTCACGGGGCTTCCGGTCTCCCCAGATTCCGCGTCTTCATGCGCGTCATGGCATGCAGCAGCGTGTCTGTGGAGCTGGTTTGCCCGCGTTCGTTGTTTTGTGTTCTCGCAGCAAGTCCCGCGACGAGTGCGGAAGGGCCTTCATTGTGCAGCGATGAGTTGCTCGTCAAAGACCCATTCTCTACGACCAACGGCGCCATGTTGGAAAATCAGAGCGGTGATTGGCCCGTCGTAAAAAACGTATATTACCGAAGGGCTCAGTGTGAACACTCGTGGTCGCTAGCAACGTAAACGGACGTTACAGCAGTTACGCGATACGACGCTTATGACAGATGCGACTGCAGTCTGAACGCGGCTTAAGGAAGCATGCTGAAGTAAATGGTGTGTATAAATAGCTCGCCGTTAGCAGGCTGGAAGACGGTAGTGTTCCTGGTCTAACCATCTAACGCCGCGCGCTGCTAAGCGAGAGGTCGCCCGTTCGATACCGCGCATCAGGAAGTTTTTCTGAAATGTTTTTCTTTGTGGCTTATATATATATATATATATATATATATATATATATATATATATATATATATATATATATATATATATATATATATATATATATATATATCAGCCCAGACTGTCCATACAATTGCTATCGCAATAAAATGAGAAGTTCCAAAAACGCCGCCGCAGTTACACCACCCTTGTTCCTACTGGCACGTTCATCATTACGTTCGGCTATGCACTGTTTTACGGGTGTCATAAGCTTGTCGTGAGGCATGGAGTAAAAGACGTCTACGTCAATACTTGCCAAAGAACAAGAGCCAAGGTTCTGGAAGACCAGGTAACCAGTAAAATCGTTAGAACTAGGGATAAGGAAGGTGTCTTGCATGCGTAGTAATAAAAGGGGCATATGGAGGTAACCGGAAACTAGTTCTTGCCAGGAATGGCGTTCGGCGATGAGGGATCGGAAAGGTACGTTCAATTTATGCATTCTTGCGCTAAAGAAAATGCTGAGTCCATCTTCTCTGGCTTTTTGAGTCATAGAGACGAGACGCTCGAGGCCTATTTCGAGCAAAAAGGGAACCGGCCTGTTTTACAGCGAAAGCTGTTATGAGATCATTTCACCGGCCGTTTTTGGAGCCGTAGTTGTCCGCCGCCGCCGCCGGTGTCCGTAACCAGTATCGCTCGAAATAAGAAAAAAAAAAGAAAAAAATTCCAGGATGGAACGAGGTTCGAACCTGGGCCCTCTGCGTGGGAGCCCAGTATTCAACCTCTGAGCCGTGCCGGTGCTTGAAACTGCTTTGCAAAAAGGCCCTATACAGACTTCATGTTGGGAAGGAACCACATTAGCATATGCAATATAGCGTGGTAGAAGAGTAAAATAAACACCAAGCGTCGCACAACACGAATTCTGTAACCTGGCGTCACACAACGCGAATTGCGCAACGAGTACGTTATTGTATGCTTCCAACCCATTACAAAGGTCTCTGCCATAATTCTTCGTCGTCATCAGGCACAGCATCAACAAAGTGCGCATAATGCCTTACATGCGTTTAGCAGGTACCACGGCTCTCCGTAGAATGACGAAAAATGGCACAGTGCCTGCTGCCCTACTTCTCAAAAATTACAATGATTTATGGCGTGGTGGGGTCCTCGCAAGTGCATTTGTATTGGTTGCCAAGGAAGCCCATAAGCGCATGATCCATTTCCTCGGGGTCTCAGTAAAATTACAATGATTTAGAGCGTAGTGGGTTCCTCGCAAGTGCACTTGTATTGGTTGCCAAGGAAGCCCATAAGCGCATGGTCCATTTCCTCGGGGTCTCAGTAAAATTACAATGATTTATAGCGTAGTGGGTTCCTCGCAAGTGCACTTGCATTGGTTGCCAAGGAAGCCCATAAGCGCATGATCCATTTCCTCGGGATCTCAGTAAAGTTCTTCGTCCCCCCCCCCGTCTCTCTCCCACGTCAACGTATGTTATACAGCATGACGGGAGAGGGAAATAGCGACCGGGCGTCACCCAATGCAAATTACATAACTGGTGGGCCGTTTAAAGCTTCCAACCCATTACAAAGGACTG
Organism: Rhipicephalus sanguineus; assembly: GCF_013339695.2. Taxonomy (NCBI): domain Eukaryota; kingdom Metazoa; phylum Arthropoda; class Arachnida; order Ixodida; family Ixodidae; genus Rhipicephalus; species Rhipicephalus sanguineus. The sequence goes on from NC_051182.1 coordinate 56,449,380, forward strand.
AGCCATAATTCTTCATCGTCATCAGTCGTCGCGTCAACAAAGTACACATAATGCCTTACAGACGTGTAGCTGGTGCCTCGCTTCTCCGCAGAATGACGAATAATGGCTTAGTAGGTGCTTTCCAACTTCAAAAAAATTGTGATTTATGGCGTAGTGGGTACCTTTCTAGTGTACTTGTAGCCCCAAGAGAGCTTCCAACGGGCTCTAGAAACGCCGCTCTTCCAGCTTTCGCTTTGACTGTGCTGCGGTTTCAGCGCAGGCCTGGCGTTTTTTTTTTACCTCTTACCGGATTAATTGAAACTGGCTTGAAATTCTTAAAAGGGCACGCAGCTTGGCAGCAAACATCATGTCAGACATGGCGAGAGAGAAACCTTCTTTGTCATTAAAAGGGTATGGACCTGAGCTTGTTGTTCAGGCTCCATGGGCTCGAAATAGCACGGAAAAAACAAGGACACAGAAAGAAACAGACAGGACCAAGCGCTGAACTACCAACAACGCCTTTTATTTGTGCGAACACGAATAAATACGCTTTTCACACGAGAAGAGGGGGAGGGTATCGAAAACTCACGTGCACCCTACCCTTTATATATACACGACGCATCAAAATCAACGGTACAGATAGCTAATCTCTTTGTCTGTTAACGCTATCGAAGGTGAACTCACACATGCTGACCCCACGTCAGCGCTTGGTCCTGTCTGTTTCTTTTGGTGTGTAAGTCATTTGGCTAAGCATTCTACAGAACACGCATGCACACCGATGTTTCAACACACCGTATGTATCTTCGCGCATGCGGACCAGGCCACCAGGGAGATTATGGAGGCGTTTTGTATCTTCAAAAAAGGTCCTAGGTGTGTAAGTGTACCGTCTATCACCTTGCATGACAGAGAGATTGCCTTCTTGAACTCTTTTGCCTCGTGATACATCATGTTCACAGTTACACCTTTGACTTTGTACTGTATCGCTGTTCTGGCGTCATCGACGTGTGCCCACGTGGGATAGGTTGTGCTTTAAAATGTGTGGTTTCGTTGCTAATAAAGTCAGTTGTGAGACAGCGCTGGTGTCCGTGTTCCTCCTTCTTCTCTGTGTATTCGTCGTTTGCGCTGAAAAACCACTCACCATGCTCTGCACATATCATCATCAAGGCGGTCGAACAAAAAGACGAAGAAGACTTCTTGGCGCGAGCGCGCGCTCAATATGTTACAGATGGCTATGGTAGGTTTTAGAAAGCGGACGGTCGCCAATGAAACTACGGACAAAGCCCAGCGCAAAAGCTGCTTCGCATCTAATAACTGCAGCAGCGTGCGAAACTTGGCAGTTTTGTCGATCTTCATGGCAAAATCTGTGCAAAAAGACGGTAACACGGGACGGAGAAAAACGCAGAACAGGCGCCTGCCTTGTGTCTGTCGCCGTCTCGTGTTTGCTTTTTCCATCTTTTTCGCCGATTTTACCATGAACACAGATAGCATACCCTGGCAGCAAATGCTCTGAAATTTTTATTTCACATTCCCAGAAGACGAACAGACAGTTCTGGTTAAGAACAAATTTTTAATGCAGACGCCTCATGTGCCTCATGAGTGAAAAAATGCGGCGTAGTTGACACCAACACGAATGGTTAAAACAAACTGTGTAACTGTAGAGCTCGTAGCGCGCGACCTGAGTTCACGCTGAGTTCATTTTTGCGAAAGCCTTAAGTCGAGGCGTCGAAGAAGAGGCTTCAGGACATCGTCAAGAAAAACTTTCGCATGTGCGTGAATGGGTGGCAAGACTTCCCCTATTGCGCTCTAGCGTTCCGTCGTAGCATTCAAAGCAAATGGTGATATCAACATTAGACGGCTCGTCGATGCCACCTACGGCGAGCGGGACTACAGCCCACCAGGTGGCACGACTCACGGCAGAGGGTATACGGACCACCCCGCAGGTCCCTCCTGGACTTTCTGAATTAAATAGAACTATAGAGTAATGGGTGCAGCGTACTGATGTAGTGGGGCAAACTAACGAAACAAAAAAAAAGACTTTGAAAATTATGCGAACGAATGGATGCCTGATAGCCTTCGCCTGAAGTCTCAGTGTTAGTTAAGGGACCCCAGATATTTGTTTTCGTCAGAAAGAAAAAAAGATGAACACACAAACTGACGATACAGGTCTTGAAAAAAGAACACACAAAAAAATTAGCGCAGCTCGCAATAAGTCGCGGAGGCCTGGGTCAAAGAGTTGGTGGGCACCTGGCTGGTCCTGGCTTGGCTAGGCTTTCACCCTCTCACCTCGCTCTTTCCCACCATTTCTACAGATGTAGATCTAGATGTAGATCCTAAAATTTTGGCTCACACCCACCACAGGGCATTGGATGGCTTAGAAAAAAGATTTAAAAGCTAGAAAAGAGAATACTTTCTCGTTTTTTATAAGAAAAAGTTTTTTTCAGAAATAATATTTTGAAAATAAAAAAGGGGGATCGGATCTATACTATAATATACAGGGCTATGATTGCCCTCTTTTTCTTTCTATCTTTTTCTGGGTCTGTTTCTTTTTATCTCTTCCTCCCATTGTCTATTTCTTTCTCTGTCTTTCTATTTTTCTGTCTTCCCTTTCTTTCTCCCTACTTTTTTTCTCTTCGTTTTGTTTCTGTGTCTGTCCTTTCTTACTCTCTTCCTTGGACTCGAGGGCGTTGACGAGACATTCGTGCTGTCATACCCCCATAGTTTTATTACCACGAGGACTTTCCATTCATTCTAACTACACACACTTCACGTCACTATCATGATTTTAATACTTATATATGTTTTACGCGCCTTTAGTGCGCAGAATTTTAGGCCCGCATACATCCACTTAACATAATCATTGTTCACACCCGTTGCCATGAGAACCATGTCCGTTACCGTGCCCTAGCACTCTTTGGCCATTTCTGGCCCTTGTGCCATTAAACATATATCATCATCATCATCATCTCTCTCTCTCTCTCTCTCTCTCTGTAGTCGTTCTGTTGCCTTCTGTCTTTTGAACTCTTTCTTTCTATCTATTTCTCTCTTTCTTTCTGTCGCTCTTTTTCTCTCTCTGTACTCGTTGTCCCCTCCTTTCCTTCCTCCTCACTCTCACATCTGTCCCCTCCCTCAATTCCCTTTCCCATCCCCTTGCTATATTATACAATACTAAGTCATGCTATGCTCTGCTAGCGTGCCTGGATAGCCGAGTGGTTACGGCGCTCGCCTTCAGGTCGTTGGGAGGCGGGTTCGAGTTACGCCTCGCCATGAAATTTTTTTCGCCTAGAATTTCTCTCTTTATCTGTATTTATGTATTTCTCTCTCTCTTTCTCCCTCTGCACTCGCTCTCTCGTCCATCATAGTTATTGCATCCCACGCCGGACAAATCGGCCCACGTGTTTTGGGAGCGAAGCAGAAGCGGGAGGCGATGAAGAGGACGAACAGAGCGCGTGGCGGTTCGTGATGATAATGTTCTATCGACGACACACGGCAAACGACCACCGTAACAGCTCTGCGCTAAAGCTACTGTAGCGCGTATGTGTCATAGAAGTTGGACAAATCCCCACTTCTCACCAAAATGCATGTCCACTAAAAATTAACGAGAGAACACGTGGGCGGCGAACACCTATACGGGGTCGCACGTTGCAGCTTCCCTTGTTAACCACCTGTACTTGGGCGGTGACTGAGCGTGTACCGGATGATCATCTACGACACACGGCAAACCTCGACCATAACAGCTGGGCTGTAAAAGAGAAAACTTCGCGATCGCAAAACGCTATCGTTCCTTATCTGCAGAGTATCTCATCGGATGAAAACAAGTATCGGGTAAATAGGCCTCGATTTGTTTTTCAGTAAACGAAACAAGTTCTCCGGTACTTGCCAGAAGGTAAACAGAAAAGATACGAACCCTGCGAAACACGCGTAAAGAATTTTGTCACTTCTGGCCAAAATATTCTCTATGCGATTCCAGTGCATTCTGTCCTTGCAACATCGGTCAAACTGGCCGTTGAGTGAGCGATCGGCTCAGAGAATATTCATATTTCATAAGTGCAGTGTAGGCAGTCACTTAGCATGGTATTGCTCCCGATACGGTTGCAAGGCTTGATTATATGTGTGCGAGATACTATAGGCGATACAGGGACAACCACGAACGTGACATGTAAGAGGCTTTTTGCGTCGACTGAGTAGGTGACATGTGCATCAGTGCGACTTCGATGCCGCTCCTTACAAAGTAAATTGTCCTCGTAGCAGCTTGATGGCGTTTGCCTACTGTTTTGCAATCCCTCTTATTCAATTATGATGTTCTTCCTCCTGGCCACACTCCCCTTTTACTCGTCTCCTTCCTCCTTCATGCGTACGCAATAAGGAAATCGTAGAAAGTCAGCAGTTCCGTTTCTATCCTCCCTTAATAATAATATCTGGGGTTTAACGTCCCAAAACCACGATATGATTATGAGAGACGCCGTAGTGGAGGGCTCCGGAAATTTCGACCACCTGGGGTTCTTTAACGTGCACCTAAAGCTAAGTACACGGGCCTCAAACATTTTCGCCTCCATCGAAAATGCAGCCGCCGCGGCCGGGATTCGATCCCGCGACCTTCGGGTCAGCAGCCGAGTGCCATAACCACTAGACCACCGTGGCGGGGCTCTATCCTCCCTTGTCCTATGTCCTGCGTTGTGGTTTTCTAACACGAAAATGTTTTATGCCGGGGTCCACCAAGGCTTTCATGACGTATTTCCGTGATGGAAATACGTCAGCAAAATGAGCGCCATCAAATGGCAAAGAAAAACAGCAAGAAAAAGTTCCGTTGACAGGAGTCGAACCCATGACCTCTCGGCCCACGACGACGGCTGGCGGGCGTTTAGCCCACTGAGCTACCGCCAAATACATAACGAAGACTTCATGAACGCGCCTTTTATCTTTCACACTTTCCTCTGACAGTGCTGTTGAATGGATGGATGGATGGATGGATGGATGGATGGATGGATGGATGGATGGACCGACGGACGGACGGACGGACGGACGGATGGATGGATGCTGAGCGTCCCCATTATAACGGGGCGGTGACCTGTGTAACCATGCAGGCTCGAAAGAAAAAAATCACAGCATATCCACGGAGTGAATGATGATGAGTGGGCGAAGCTGCGGAGGTTCATCGGTAAACCGTGAATCTTCCGTGAATTCTGCCCAGTACATCATCACCGACGTGAGATCGGGCGCGTTTATACTAAAGGTTCGATGAGTTATGACGACTTGCAGCGCACTTTAATTTTACATGTACGCTGTGAATTTTCATTGTTTAGAAAACCATTGCTTTAGAAAACATCTGGCGTCTTTCGTTAAGCAGCTGGCGTCTTTTCGTTTTTCTTTAGAAACATCTGGCGTTCTTCCGTTTTGCTTTTACAAAACATCTGGCGTCTTTCGTTGGTTTATTTCATCAATCAACGGCGTTTTGAACAAAATTTTTATTGTTTAATCACGCACAGGAGAAATCTCACCAGGCACTACCTTGGAGGTAAAGAATGGCTGCTAATGGGAATGAGAGACAGAAGAAGTCGGCTTTTAGCTACCGCTGCGAATTTTTTTATTGTTCAACAACGCGCAGGAAAAATCTCCCACCGGCACCACCTTGGAGGTCAAAGCGTAAGACTGGTTACGCACTACGACTACGACTACGAGGGACGAACGGGTGCCGCCTTAAGGAGCTTCGCCCCTAAAATACCTCTCCGACGCTCGCCTGGCTGGCTGTCGCACCGCGTTCCCCGCTCGCCCTGTGAGAATTAACCACCAGGCTAAAGGGAAGACACGACGCTCGTCGCGTTTCTCTTCGCGTTTCACGATGCTTTGAATGAGTGCATATCGTGTATCAGTGTTTATTACGTGCTTGTGGATGCCTTATTTGCACGAGATTCACCATACGCGGTGTCCCCGTATATGTTGAACCATGATCATGGGCGTTAGTCGTCGGTCCGGCGACGTGCCACTAGGCGTCAACGTGAGTGCGTCCAAATCAAGCGATGCTGTATCTGCCAAACGAGACATTGTAGAAGCTCTCATATAGCAATGTACTATAATCAACCAACTACTTCTGTAACGATACGTTTCACTTTCGTGTTATACCGGTTCCTATGACAAAGGGATCAGCCATTCTTTTTAAATTACGCGCCGTGTACCTACAGTAAAATCCCGAGCAAGCACCCCCCCCCCCCTACGGTGAAAGATAATCCGACAAGATTTGGGGGGGGGGGGGGAGGGGTGCTTGCTCGGTCACCGATTAAAATTCAGGATGGCGGTGGAAGAGCCGCGCGTGCTTTCAATGAAATGCGTTATTCAATATGCATGCATTCACTGTCGTTACTAGTTCTCGTTAATCGAATAAAAACAGTGAATGAAGCATTGAAGATTACAGGAGGAGGGGGGGGCCGCTTGCTTGGTCATTGGCGGATACTTCAAAACTCCAGAAAAAGGGATTTTACGGTACTGGCCAAACTTCGCACTCCTTTGATATGAAATAGAGTAATTGTGGTCTGGATAACTGATGACCCAGTTTTTTTATTGCGATAGCAATTATATGGACAGTCTCGGCTGATTTTTGCCGTCGCCGTCGCCGCCGTCATGCACCGTATATGTATAAGTATGTATATCTCCACATCCCCTCTCACATTCCCCCTCTCCACTTTCCCTCCCCCTCCCCCTCTTCACTTCCCCCTCCTCCCCTCTCCACTTTCCCTCTCCCATCCCCCTCTCCACTTTCCCTCTCCACTTACCATCTCCCTTCCCTCCCACTTTCCCTCTCCCTTCCTCCTCTCCGCTTTCCCTCTCCCTTCTCTCTCTCCACCTTCCCTCTCCCTTCCCCCTCTCCACTTTCCCTCTCCCCTCCCCCTGTCCACTCTTCCTCTGAAACCTAGGTGGCGTTGCTGAAACGCGGGCTATACATACCGAAATTCTCTCCTGCGCAACGCCGCGATGAGCACCAGCGCATGCCCGTCCCCCTCTCTCCTCTCCTACGCTGCCCCCCTCTCGCATGCCTGCCGACTGCGTTCCCCGCTCGCCCTATGAGAATTAACGGCCAGGCTACAGGGAAGACAAGACGCGCGTAGCGTTCCTCTTCGGTTTCCACGACGCCAGGTCGGTAGCATGCCCAAAGAACGCCAACGGAACGCGATCGTGCAAGTGCTCCGGCTTCGCATCGCCTCATGCTCCCCTTTAGCGGGAATGGTGTAATTTTCTTGCTATCGCATTCATTGCTTCGCCCTTGCGGCGAAACTGTGACTTTTTTTTTAAAGCGAAGCCTTAGGTTATAGTGCCTAGAAAGTATATTCTAGGCACTATACTTAGGTGCCTCATCAAACGCGAAAATTGACTGTCGGCGTCCCGCTGCGGCGTCGGCGTCACCACGAGAGATGTAAGGAATCACCATCGCGTGATGACGTCACCATATGACGTCATCATGACGCCACAGATCGCCGAAATTTTGACGCTGTCGAGTCGTCAAATGACGTTGCGTCGCTTAGTCACGGTAGGGATATCCTCGCTTGGTCAAAGCTAGGCAGATCACGGAGGCAGTGCAAAACCATGTGATGTGCAGAAAGCTTGCAATGCCTTCGATCCTGAAGGTGCACAAAGCTTTCGGAACGGGACGGGGGTGGATCAATATATATTGACTGAGAAGAAAAAGAAGACGACGGCTTTCGCTTTCGAGGACACTGCGGGATGGATGGATGGAAAAAAAAAGTTATTTCGTCAGGAAGCATGTGCGAACGATTCCGTGTCAGATGGCCATCAACATTTTTTTTTCCAACAGGCGGCTGACGAAACCTCGAGCATTCATGTGAGCAGCCTCTTTCCCAGGGTTCCCAGAGTGTGCGGGTAACTAGATTACTTCTACCTCCCGAATTTCTCCCCCCTGACTCGATTCAGCAATCGTACTGCCGTGACCGATATTCTGCCCCTTGCCAGATTTTTGGCGGCTATTTCCAAATCACTGAGAATTGGGTCATATTGAGAATTAGTTATAGCTAGCGCTATTGCCGCTTCCTCTGCAGATCCTGTGATTTTTTTTTATTGTTTATCCGGATTATTTCGCAAATTACTAGTTAGTGTACATGCCGTGAACTTCACTTGTGGCAACGATTCTACGTGAAAAGTATTGTATTGGCAAATGCTATTTTATCTTGCTATCATAATAATTGCAGCGGCGTGAAGCACTTTTCCGAAACATCTCCATTGGGGCTGGCAATTATTTTGCCCACTGTAACAATGCATCTACAAGTGACTTACCGGGCGACTATAAATATCGTCATTGTTTCTTCGAAGCAGTTTCATGAACCACTCGATCAGACAAACTTAACGCAAACGATGAAACCTGTCCCAGCTATCTAACACACAATGCATGAAAGCTTGACTGGCATGCGTCTCATACAATGTCCGCTGCTCGAATGCCCAGCTGCTTTGGGTGGCCATCTGAGGGGGAGCACGAATCCAACCCTGCGTCCTTCGTGAGGTCGTATCGCGCGCCACAAGGCCGCTACAACAAAGAGCGCAGCAACCAAGAACATGAGGGTCACGGGGCTGAGCGTTTGCTTGCTGTTGAGCGTCATTTGTTGTCTTCACGCCGCGAAGATTAAGGATCCCGCGTTTTGCCGTAAGTGTGAAGTTCTCGGTCATTTTATTTCTAACGACCGGCAAGACCTTCGTCGCACTGCGCTTCCCACAAAGCTATGCACTTATCACTTCTGGTCAAGGCCGGGCCCAGTTTGGCTGCTCCTGCTCGATAGGCTGCGGATTCTTGTGCTGCTCTTGCACTTCAAAAACTCCATTGCGCGGTGTCTGCACGTCGCCACGTGGACTAAGACCTCCATTCCACATAACGACGAGTCAAACTAGGCTTTCGGCTTCGCGTTCTGAGAAATTTCTGAACATCAGCCATATTTTTTTTTTGCCCTCAAAAAAAAAAACCTTCGACCCTCGGGGGTTACTAAGGCGCAACGAAGAGCAGTGTTTATGTGCGCAGCAGGCCCTTTTTCGTAGGACAGCGAAGTGAGGGGACGGTCACTCAGTGCGAGCTGCCACGACTGTTCTCCGTGACGTCCGAAGCCCGTTGAAGCAGACGCTTGGCAGCGCACCTGTCGACCCGTAGTCGTTACCGGGTGTCGCCTGAAAATGTGACGATTCCAGAAAGAGCTGCTTGTGGGGCCTATTAACTTCAATGCCAACCCACGTAAGTAGTTCTTCGTGGAATCGTGTCATTGGTTCATCGGGTGACAACCGGCAACGTCAACCGGCCGACGGGTGCGCTGCCAAGCATCTACATCAAAGGGCTTCGCCACGTCACGGAGAACAGTCGTGGCAGCCCCCGCTATCCACTGCCATTCAGGTCCCCCAGTCAACCCTGAGGAAGAGTTCGAGTGGGTCCGAAACACCAAAGTTTCCATCTAACGTAAAGTTTTTACTTTGAGCCTTGGTTGGTGTCCTCTTGTTTCAGCCATGAGTTACATTTAAATCGCTTCGCTGTATGTTTATCCCGACAGGACCGTTGTGTTTCGTGCAATTTTTTAAACACAAGCAGGAGTTCCCACTTCTCAGCAGCGCAAGACACGCGGCGATAGCATGTCTCTGTGCTGTGTTTACGGCTTTGTAACGAAAAAACAGCTCAAGAAGACAGGGACGTAAGGGGCACGCACACTTGCCTTCTTGCGCTGTTTTTTTGGTCACAATGCTACCAAACCAACTAGCCCACAGACAAACATTAACAAAGTTTACGGCCTTCTGGAGTGCTTCATGAACGGCGCCATCCGACCTCGTTGCCACCGACGTCATTGCGTCATCGGCGCACAGGGCATGCTGCACACGTGGACTATTGTCTGAGGTCACTAATAGCTATGCCACGACCACGTTGAACAAGGTAGATGAGTAACCCGAATTCTATGAAGTGCCGCCTCTGGCGGAAAGCTTTATTGTGTCTGACCGAATTTAGCCCAATGGTAGCCGTGCAATCAGATGAGAAGCCTCGCACTTAATCACAAGCGCGTTTTTCAGGCCAAAGAGATGACAAAGTTGTTTTATATAAGTTCACCGGAGATGTTGTCAGATGCCCCCCACCACCCTGAGGTCCACAGCCAAAAGTATTCTCACAACCGTGTTTCAGCCGTACCGGGGGCCATGCGCAACATATTCCTTACGTTGTGGCAATCCAAACAGGACAGTCGATCAGATGAAGATGGTGGCTTGAAGCGATGAGAAATCGTTGAGAAATCGAAAAGCGACAAATGCCTTGATGAAGACAAGTCCATTTGTCTAAACGTTGGCTCGACTGACATTCCCTGTTCGACCATTCATCGTATGTTGTGGCAGTTCGTCTTGTGCAGACAGAAAGAGTCAGAGGGCTAATTAAGCATAGTTAGGGAAGCATTGTGAAAAACAGATTCCTGCGGTGACCGAACAGTGCACTTTGAGAAGAATTGATTCGCATCGAGGTAATCCTACAGGCGCCCAGAGGCAACGCGTTCATAGACTTTCGAACACATGAAGTCAGGGATTCTGGCCGTAAACTTTGAACTGCCGAAGCCATCTCGCATGCCGCTTGGTCCCACTATTTTAGTCTGTGGCTTAGAGCGAGAATCGAGCATGCCAGGAACTTTTAATATCAGAGACGAGCGCTCAGCGTATACTCCATGCCACTGTCATCATCTCCTTTTATGTGCAATATGTGGTAGACGTAACGTTGAGAAACGAGAAGAGAGTCAACGTGATATGGCTGAGATTCTAGCGGAGATTACGACAGGAAAGCGGGCTTCAACAGTTTATACTGATCCGTAGCGCCTGTGATCGGCGGCACCTTAGATTACTATAACGAGGAGGGCGTGTTCAAAGGAAAACCCGCAGTCGATATCGGCAGAGCCTTCGATGGTGTGACGAGATATGAAGAATTCTCAGGCTTGAAAGGAAGTAGGCTGACACAAGGCAAAGGCAAGCTAATACAACAGGAGGGGTATCTTTGTCTTGCTGCGTGCATGAGCAAGCTGACACTAATGATTGTTATGACCACCGAACAAATGTCATGCTCGGTATCATGCCGTGTTGATGGCAAGTGGAATACGAACGTAAATAGCCAGACTAATGTCGTGTGTAGGACATGTACTTGTCCTCCGTGTTTCTGTTCTTTGTCTCCATCTGTCGCGCGCCAATCATTTTTTAGAGTATTTATAAATATTTGGTGCTTACAGTGGTACGACATGGTTTCCAACCACACAGTCAATAACTTCAGGAAATTTCGCACATAATAATCCAAATAAAAATGATGTACTTAAACCGATAAATGTGACAACCGCTCTGTCCTTACGCTTATTATCTCCTGCCAACATGCCCAACTTTCCACCCTTCATAACTTAGGTCGACCTTTGCGAGACCATGCACTTACCATCTCTACCTTAGATCTTGTTGCAGACTGCCATAGCATCGTTTTCAAACGTTGATCGTCATTCTACATCAAGGTAAGGTTACTGCTGTAGCAAAAAAGTGATAGTGCTTCGTAGAGAAAAGTTATCGCCTCAAAACGCACTTCTACGGCGCTTGACATGGTACTAAACGATCCGACTCCCGCAGACGGCAGCAACCTCCGCAATCATAGACGTTCACTTGTAGGTCCTTTTGAGTGTGAAAAAAAAAAGACAAAAGTGCGACGGCCAGCTTGTGACACCGATCCACCACTGCAGACGAACTCTCGAGGGGGCATATTTCGTAAAGATGGGTGACAGGGCGAGTTCTTTCTTTGGCCAAATTTTGTAACACTCCTGTTCGTGGAAAGGCCGTTCCCCACACACAAAGCTGCGCTGGAAACTTTAAAAAATATGCATGGCGAGGAAACTATATCACAAAACGACGTGCATCGTGATAAGTGGAAACGGGATGGCGGTCGCAACGGGTCGCAAGCTGCAGTGAAATCTTGAAATTTTGCAGAGGCAATCAGTGAAGTGCTTGAACAGTGGCACTTCACAGTACGCTGAGTACGGAAGTACTGTACCGTCATGGTCGACACGCAGCATTTTACGAACTTTTTAGCCGCGCGAGTTGCTAACTGTGTGCGGTAAGGTGATGATATTAGCAAACGGGGAAGAACATGGGTAACAGCGCAAGGACGGGCAAACATACTGAAACAAACGAAGAGCTGCGAGGTCTTTCAGACTGAATAGAAGTACGTGCCGACCTCGACGGTACGATACTTCCGTACTTGCCGTATGGTAAGCCAACATTGCTAAAAGGTGTTGAGTATGAGCGTGCGCCGTCAAACCCACGAAAATTGTCTGCTATATATTCTCCAACGCGACGCACAAGAGAACGCACACGTATACGGGTCAGTATATGAGAGTGACCGTGTGTATGAGTTCGTGTGATCGCTCATGAATGATTATCTAAGCATTTCCTTCTTGCGATCGCTGTGTTTTTGAGGGGCCATTTCTTTGGGTAGACGGTCACTTTAGTGGGATTATGCAACAGATGCTTCAGCGTAAAGCGCTGATAACGAGGGTAGCGACATCCACGGACGCTACGCTGTCGGCGTTTACGTTAACGCATGCAGGGAACGGACGCATTCTCTGCTGTGCCACGTGATATCCGGCGAAGGTGATGGCATCTCCGTATAGAGGGTGTTTCTATAGGTCGGTGCGAAAATCCTGAAAACCTAGGGAAATCCTACTTTTTCTCGCTACGTACCTTTAGGTTCCTATGGCATCATAGATCTTAAGAGGACTCGACATTAATGACAGTAATAATTATACACATTAGGATACTTAACTTTCTCACTAGAGGAGATAGGCATATAGGCATTAGAAGAGACAGTCGGGTCAAAAGAGGGAATTGAAGTTCCTCCTGCGTAGAGCCTATTGCACAGGATGGACGGACTGCGACGACGTGTGTGCTCCCCCACTTTCTCTTTCTCTCTCTGTTTAAACATGTAACCTTCAACCTACCCCATCCCTTTCCCCAATATAGGGCAGTATACCGGTTATTTGAAACTAGGTAACATCCACGCTTCTTCTCTCTCTCCTGTTCCTTCCTTCCAAAAGGTGGCCGACCGTAATCTTTGCGTAGTGACGATGTTCAAACAAATTCAGTGACTTGGACAATATTAAGTCATCTGAAGCGCCTATTCCTACAGGTTTTGAAGCGCCTATTCCTACAGCCGCCTGCTATATTATTATGGTGCGGGCCGAGGTTTTATTCTTTTTTCTTTTTTTTTCATATCTCACAATAAAGAAAGGTTTTATAGCCGCATGCAACCAGAGCGGAATCACTCCGCACCCGTTGCTAGTGTTCACAAACGGGTCTCTAGTCCCACGGTCTGGATATGGGTCTGCACTGACGGGATCCGTCTTACCGATATACGCACTAGTCTCGTCTAATACCGTAAGCCCCCCCCCCCCCCCTCCCCCTGGAAAGACTGGCTACGGCCCTTGCCCAGTGGTATACCTTCTAACTCTAGAAAAAATATTTGCAGCAAGTCCAATCAAAACTCTTAAGAGGTATGCGACATTTTTTTTAACATAGCATATTCAGTTAGTAATTTTCCTTACGGTGTACTTACCTTGGCCTGGACAAGTGCCAGAGCAGCCCGAGAAGAAGCGAGGGGGAAGGTTACAATGAAATGTCACTGTATGTGCGAAATTGTTCACATAAGGGTATCGCGCTAATTATAGAACGATGCAAAAACTACGCACGATTGAAGCACTACATCTCATCTGTTGTGACATTCATTCTTTCAGTTTCTTGCGACTTACAATAATCTCTTTTTTCTTTTTATCTAGCGCTAAGGATGAGGGATAGGGTGCAAGTCATCCAATGCACCTGGCAGCGCATGTCAGCAAGCGTATGTATACAAAACTTTACAGTTTATACTCTTATGTCAAAAGTAGGAAGTATGGTACAAAGACTCATGGTACTATGTTTAAACGACACAAAATCGCATTCCTTCCCACAGCTCCAGTATCGCCTGCAGCAGGTTATGGAGTACAATCGCCTGGACGTCCCGTCACTGGCGAGGTTTATCTGCATGCCGGTAAGTGAGAATAAGATTTTATCATCAATTATAAACAACGTTGTAATTAAGTTACACGCCTAGTATACACGCGCTAGATTGTAGGCAAAGTGTGAGTGCACCGATGTGTTGCACTGACTCTGAACCACTAGACAAGGCGACATTTACACTATGTACTGTCGCGCTCAGAATGGCTAGCAACACGGGAGCACGTGGCCTCGCGAGCTCAAATCGCCCATAGCCTCCAATGTTCCTTATTTCCACAACTAAACGCTGTTCTATCACTTGGGGATTATCCAAAACGAGAGAATATCACTTGGTTGGTTGGTAACAACTTCTGCGGATAGTCTTGCGGAGCTTTCGCCGACCGGCCCTTAGGTCTTCCACGTGGACACGTCGAGGTTTGCCGCACAGAGGTAGCCACTTCACATTATCTGACATGCTCTGGGGCTGTAATATCACTTAGTTGTGAAAATAAGGCCAAATTGAAGCCATATGCGCAATCTCTGAGCTCGTGAAACCACGCACTTCCGTGTTGCAAGCCATATATTCAGCGCGAGTGTACACATAAGGTTATCCTAAAAGTGAATAAATGTTGTTTAGATTCTGCGAATAATAATAAATGTAAGCGCAAACGCGCGTGCGAAAAATAATGGCTGATCCCTTTTTCGTAGGAAACGGTCTTAGCACGACTGAGAACAGTTTTCATAAAAGTATAGTTGCAGCTTTATGAGAAGTAAAAAATATGCTATTTACACAGTTTATATCGCTATTAGGTCAGCATGGCAGCCTTTAACTTGGATGCAACCACGTGTTCGCCTACGTCCACATCTCCTCGATCGCGACAACTAATTGTGATGGACATGTGGAATGCCTTGTGGCACGTGTATTAGTTGACGCACCAGCCCGACACAGCGGACTGTATGATGGCGCAACCACAGGCAATTGCGGACAGTAGAAGCGAAGCCCACGGTCTACAGCGGCGAAAGGCGAAACTATTTGCGGGTCGGCAACCGTCTTGAGGAGTCAGTAGGCGCGCGCGTCCTGTTGGGGAGTGGCTGCGGCCAATGAATACGAGCATGTTTATCTGGCTCTCAAGTGTTTGTGGGTGGCCGGTGATTCGCGACGCGCACACCTGCATAAGTAATGTGGGCCGTGTACGCGCTAATGCGTTATTCTTCGTGCTGGCGCCTACCTGACTGGTCCAGCGTGGGTCACTATTAGGATATTCGCTTGTCAATGTCGCTGCATTTCTGCGGCGCTTAATGACTCAGTATAGTTATTGAGCGCCATTGAAAGTATGCGGCGTGCAAACAATTACAGTGTTATATCCCCCGTAGGCAATCAGGCGTCATAGGGTAATCCGACAAGGGAAGGAATGCACGTGGTGAAAGTGCGCCGTTAATTACCGCGGGCTCCAGAGCAGAATGGTGAAATGGCCCCATCACGAAGGGACGCTCAGAAATAAGTCACCATGACCTCCGAGATATGGCGCGCCGCAAGGTTTTTCTCGCGCAAAATCTCGGATGCCATGTCGACACGCTATGCCGCAGCGGAACTCCTCAGTGTCGAGTTCTAGGACTTCTCTGCAGCGCTAGTCCTGGACTGCGGCGCCGTGGATGTTAAAGGGACACTAAAGTGAAACCATGAATCGGTTTAGATCGATAAATTGTACTCTGAAAACTCCAGTGTGATTAATTTCACCATCATAGCTTTACTAATAGAAGACAAAATCAAGGTCGAAGTTTCATTTTCCAATTTCGCGCCGGAATGTCCATTCGTGACGTCACAGATTTCAATGTGTATTTTTTTTGTATTTTGGCGACATTGGCTCAACGAAATTTCCTGAAACTTGCTATGTTGAGCCCTCTGCCCCCCCCCCCCCCCTCAGAGGACAATGTACTTCATTTTTGCCAATTAATAACTACGTAGGGCCTAGTGGACGCCTTCAAAATCTGTGACGTTACGGCGTTTGGTGCTCGAAATGCAAGGTTGCGTGACCACCCGTATTTTCTTTTTGCGCATTTTCTCGCTCACCAATTGTCTTCTCGCGCCAAGAGTGGTGATCTTGGAATTGTGAAACAGCAAAATGCTAATACGATAAACATCGTTTTCGTCAAATGTCCCTTTAAAAGCGAGGAGGAAGGACAGTGATTCTGTACGCTCGCAAGGGGCATAGCTTGCGGCAGTGCTGTAATTATTGGTGCATGGGGATGCTGCGTTCGAAGACAGAGCTAGCCGACGTTCAACATCTCAACAGAGAGCTAAATTCGTTTCTTTTTCAGTTTTCTTTGTGATCTATTCGCGTGCTCTTTCATTGGCGTCACGGAATTGAGGTTAGTCAATTCTTGGAGGACCCCGGCGTAAATGACTTCGTTATCAACAGATAGTTCATTAGAGCGAACTCCCGCCGAAACGCCGAATTAAATCTGTCTTCTTTTACGTACGCCTGCGTTTCCGGTATCTTAAGCTTAACCTGTATACGTAGCCTTAAAGCCGCAGAGTGTCTAGATTGTGTCACGCAATGGAATGTAAAATCACGTAGTGAAGTCTTCTTTGGCGCCTGGTGCACCTTAATCGACTTGTTGCTCTCCCCTGCCTTAATGCAGACAGCGCGGCCGGGACATCATACCGTGAACTTGCTTAACTGCAGTCACCATGGCCACGAGAGCACCGGGAGATCTAGAAATATAAATATTTTGATAAATGACACGCCTATTACAATATAAATGAAACAACTACTACAAACGCTTGCCAAACTGCATGCAAGCGTCCTGAAATTTCCGAACCGCTCTTTGCCATAACCTGCATTCTTTCAAAAAAAAAAAAAAGGACGGCATATTCACTAACTAAATACTAACCATTTAGTTGTCACAGAAAGCACAAACTTCTTTGCAAGTGAAGGTAGTAAAATGCAGGTTAGTGAAATTCGCTGCCTGGTTATTGCTAACTCCAATGGTTACAGTCCTTTACTAAATTGTTAGTAACCGCACTACCAACTTAGTAACCGTGCAGATCATAGTGTACTACGATTAGCCAAAAGGTTTACGACTGTTTTGTTTATATATGCGTGTGCATTGCCATATGAAGTTGATTATACTGAAAAATTATATAAGGTGAATTTAAAAAAAAAGACGAGATGGCACAGCTTCTTGCACCACTTAATAACCGCTATTTTCTTTAATTAATTACCATGGTAAGTAAGCATCACAGCACCATACATTGAAGCATGAACAGACCTTAAGTGAGCGCGCACACACACACACAGAATATCAAGGCTTCTGCGCACGCGCCATCTACTCTAACAGCATTTTGACGGCTATATATGCGCATAATTTGGAAGAGCACACACTGTACCGTTTAGCAGCCATGGAGTTCAGATGTATAATCGATTATTTTTTACCCACTATCTTGTATCCCACTGTATGCATATATGTACGCCATCACGTAGCAAGAAACTGTTTTTCCAACATAATCTAGAAAATTAAAGATTTGTATAAATTTTGCATAATTGTATTGCATAAATTTTATTTAATCACGGCATCTACGAAGCTTCTGGCAACATAGGTATCTTTGCAGTTACCTAATTAAGGACACCAAGAAATGATTCCTGGTTAGTGACGGCAAAATATGACAGCTTTACTAGTTGCTGCCTGGTAAAGGGATGCCGCGAAGGTAGTAAAATACGCCTGAAACTAGTAAACGCACGCATGTACCAACTGTTTACTAACTTTTTTTTTTTCTAATAGTGTGATATGACGGCAACGAGTATTTCTTGTCCGAGGAATCTGTAATGTTCCTGAACTATATTTTTAAGCAGCAACATTAACGGCATATACGCTTGCTGACGTGAGTATTGAGGTCACCACTGGGAACACGCTTTCACACGAGTGTACATTTCTAATAATTCGTATAATTTGTTCTATAGATAACTATGTCTACTTTAGAAGCACGTGTGGAAGACCTGTCTTTTTTCGCTCCCACGCCACCGTACTTACTTTACCTCCTTTCTTCTTTATTTCTTTTACAGCAATCAGCATTTACTTTGCGCAAAGTATTTTCGGTAAGTAATACGCATGTAGTGTGTCGTGATTACATAATGAAATTAATGTAACTCTACCTGAAAGTGTGCGCGCAGCAGCAGCATGATTTCGTAAATCAACGCCGATTATCAAACTTCTCTAACCAAACAAACAGCACCATGACCCTAAACCTGCCTCACTGGCCTTGGGCACCCAGGACGAGGCTGCGTCTTGGATGCTGCTATCAGGATGTTCGCAGGCATAACATGGGACCAGCTCGCATAGTATAGGCGAAATTGGAGATCATCGCGAGAGGCCTTCGTCCTGCTGTTGACATAAAATAGGCTGAACATGATGATTGTGATGCTCTCCCAAAACTATTGGGGCTTCTCCTTTTATTGCGATAGCAATTATATGGACACTCTCAGCCGATTTTTGCCGTCGCCGCCATGCCCCGGATATGTATATGTATGTATATATACAAAAAGGCACAAAGAAAAATAAAGCAGTAGAAAAAAATTCCAAAGCACCCGACCGGGGATTCGAACCATCGAACCCTCGCTCTCCAGCCCGCTGCATCAGACAACTCAACCATGCCCCATGCATGCGCAGGCGAAATAACGGCGAGCTATTTATATACACCATTTACCGCTTGTGGTAAGCAAATCTCGGATTAGCTTGAGCGTGTTTTCTGTCATGCAATGCTCCTAATTTTCTTTCAATTTGAAAACTACCCTTGAGACACGCACGACGAAGTGGTCCTTTTCTGCACACACACGTAATGTGGAAAGAAAGAAAAAGAAAGAACACCGGGAACACCTTACATCAGACGCCCCCGTGTGGCCGGAGACGCAGGGGGTCACTCCACGCGCCGCAGTTTAAAAGAAAAAGAAACATTTACGAGCGTCTGATTCTCCATTGTCGACACTTTCAGACGCTCCTAATTTTCTTTCAATGTGAAAACTGCCCTTCAGAAGCGCACGACAAATTGGCCATTTTCTGTACCCACTCGCGATGTGGAAGAAAAAAAACATAGAACACTGGGCACACCAGGCACACCTTGCATCAGACGCCCCTGTGTGGCAGGAAACGCACGGGGTCACTCCACGCGGCGCAGTTTAAAAGAAAAAAAAAGTATCTAAGAGCATCTGATTCTCCATTAGAGAGTTTGACAATTGGGGACCCAACACACCGGGTCACCAAGCTGCGTTGGGCAGGCTGCTCTTGCGTTCGGAGGAGCAGCAGAACTTGAGAAATGCGTCAAACGCAAGCTGCGTTGGCGCAAACGCAAGGGACGCCACACGTGGTGAAATTAAAATCATGCGACACCCGGGCCATACAGCGTCGTGGCCCGCGTGGCGTCTGCATAGTCTCGCGGTGACCCAAGACGTCTTGGGGACCCACGCTAGTTTTCGATTTTTGGGTCTTGGGCCAACGCGAGCACAAGAGCCCAAGAGTGGCTTGGGTTCTGCGCATGCGCCCTGGCGGCTCGCAAGCTCCTTGGTCCCCAAGCTTTATGGGGACCCAATTCTCAGACTCTATATTGTTGACACTTGCAGCGCAAGCACAAAGACGTAACAACTGCGACAGTTGGGCGTTCACGCTTGCGGAACGAACAATTCACGCTTGCATGCCTGTGAGTTCTTTTCGGGCGGCCTTTGTGCTTCAGCGCCGCGCTGCAAGTATCGAGCTGCTTCTGGTTCTTCGTGTTGCATTTCAATTTCTTGCTATCGCATTCATTGCTTCGCCCTTGAGGCGAAGCTGTGACTTTTACTTAAGGGCTTCACCAGGATTCAAAAGGCCCATAACATCGGGCGCATCCCTAAATGAAACACATACAGAACTCAGTTCAGTTGGTCTGTAGGCAAGATTCTAGGACCTTGGACACGTGCTTCGAGAGCGCAGAAGGCAACTTCAGCGCTAGTGAAGTACCTGAAAGCAAGAAATCTGAGCGACCGCCTGCAGACATTGATGTGCTCCCCCATGTGTGCTGGTGGTTGTGTCCATCCCTCTTCTCTTCCTCTGTCTCTCTCCCCCTTATCCCTCTCCCCCAGTGCAGGGTAGCAAACCGGACGTGCGCCTGGTTAACCTCCCTGGCTTTCCTTGCGTCTCTCTCTCTCTCTCTTTCTACACAACTCAGATAGACCAATCATGCGCAAACCGGCGCGACCCAGTAAGGGCACTAGTTTCGGATGTTTCAAAAATGCTGTCAGTGCACAAAAGTAACCCAGGAGTGCTTTACATACATACAAAGAACTTCATTGGAGTCCTGCGGGACAAGATTAAAAGAGGCCAAGAGACCTCCCTAGTCAAGTTGGTAGCTCCACCCATGTTGGCACCGGGAGATGATGACTCTCGGCGACGACACGAGCCCTCTGGACGGCCTGCAATTGATGCGTCGGATCTGGACTGCGCAGTCGTTCACCCCAGCTGACCGCGTCGTGGAGAGTGGAGCCCACGTTAAATGGGCAGTGCCAGAGAATATGGTCGAAGGAGCAGGTTTCGTGCCCGCATTTAGAATACGACTGTGGAAAATCGGGATTGGACCAACTGAAAGGAGTGAGATAAGTATTTAACGTGGCTGATGAAGAAGGCGTCAAAGACCCTAAACAGAATATCTTCTTTGAGGCTCCCTCTTTTGCCAGAGACCCTCGAAATGAGTCTGATTAAGTCGTTTGCCTGTGCGCCAATTTTCTTAAGCGCTTCCGAGTTACAGCCTTTAGCATTTATTAGGAGTCGCAAAATTTTGACAGAACCCACCCTTGGAATGGGGTGTCCTTGCTTGGGGTCTTAAGTTCAACTTGTGGAGTCTCCAGAGGTTCAAGGTTTCGGACTCCCTGCCTTGCCTGTCTGTAGTAAAAGTTGAGATTTTTCCGGTGATAATTTGAGTCCCGTTGCAACCAGGAGTTCTTCCGTTACCTCTATAGCCTCTTGTAAGGATTGTTATACCTTATCACCCCTTCTCTTCAATATAGCCTTAGTCGCTATTTCTTCACTAAACTGAACTAACTAAAAGCTAGTCCATGCTGCTAGCCAGCACACAAAAGCGAGACATGACAGCGACGAGTGTATAAAGCCTGGCGCACCGCAGGCCGTGGTTGCGGGAGCATCGTCGTGGCGACGACAGCCAGCATGAGTTCGCAATGCTGGCGCTGAAAGGTCTTTTGTGGCGTGAAGAGACATCCTAGGCAAAATTCTGTAGTCATTTCCGGTATAGATGGTTCTTTTAATCGGTGGTGCAGTACAGCATGTAGGCAATTGCGGGGAGGAATTTCCGTAGCGCTATGAGAACCCCCGTCCCCCCTGAATTTTATTTCATGACCACACAACACAGGCAGCGCCTGTGTTGTGTGGTCTATTCTCGGTGTCCCGTTTCTGCGCTGTTTGAAACACTATCTTTAGACTCTGTTTAAAATGAATGATTTCCGGTCGGCGACTCCATCGGCGACACGTCGCGCGATGGTCGGTCCGAGACCGAATTTCGTCGGTGGAGAAAAAGCGTCGCTTGCTGCAAGCCTTCCCTTCCCGTCTCTCGCAATGCTGCATTACGATTGGCTTGCGACAAAAAACGACGCATTTTTCTTTCTTCCGGCGACGAAAATCGGCCTCGGACCAATTGGTTCGACGACGGCTTTTTCTGCCACGCGACGTGTCGTTGATCTCGTCGCCTACAGGAAACCTTTCGGTATGAACAAAAAAAAATGCTTCAAACACACAAATATTACCTCCAAACGTCCTAGCGAGCTTTCTCCACAATGCAGATTATGTTTTAAAGGACTTTTACATATAATCAATCTTTTTGCTGTGCGACACAAATTGATCATCATGCGTACTGGGGAACATGAAAGACTGCTAATCACGATTACCGCGAAAGGTTATTGATGTGTTCCGTTATATACCGTTATAAGCGAAATACGTGAATACCGTTACACGCGAAATCCACTGTCCGGGGACTACGAAATGTATCACGCAGTTAGCATTTGCCCGATATTAGTGGTATATGCGGACAACTATCCTTTTTTTTTTTTTTTACAAAGTTAAGCATTATATGGAGCGCTTGCGCATGTCATCTTGGTGGCCCAGGTGAAGAGAACGTGACACGGAATTTACATTTCTGCTTCACAGGGGCCCTTGTTATGATTCATATACGCGAGTCAAATTCTAAGCGCGCGTGTGCGTGTGTGCAGTACAAGAAGTGTCCTTTTTGTCATTAGGTGTGCATGGTGTGCTTCAAAATTTCTGTTTCCTTGCAGAAAAAACAAATCAAGGAAGGAATCCAGGCAGGAAAGTGGTGCATGCGCCGAATAAGGATTGCTCCGAATGTGGAGCCCAACGGTTTTGAATAAACTCAACAAGAACGGCTGGCTTTAGACTCTCATTCTTCTCCGACCTTGAGTTTTTTCTTCACTATGCTATAATCACATTGTTCCAGAATGAATAAAGGCTACTAAATCGGCTCCTTGTTGCCAACTGCAAAGCTTTGTCAAGAGTTTGACTTGACACAGTTTACGTTCAGGAAGGAGGTGTGGAGGGTGGGTGTAGAACATTATGTGACCGCCATGCAGAGTTGACAGCGTTCCAAGTAGCTATACAAGCATAGACGGATGACCGACTGAGTGAATAGGTGAACGTGCTGCAACGACCCTTATCCAGCAACCACGTGCTACAGATCGTAAATGTGTTACATCCACTGTGGTGGTGGTGCTTGTTTGACGACAGTTACGGTTGTATAGTGTGGGACATCCGCTTTGTAACAATGTAACAGACATCACGTATTTACTCCTGTGACTTGGTCTAGCGTCGCACCTCCCCACAGGGATACGCCAACGAACGCCGGTTACACGTCGTTTCATAGGCGTGCGCACAGGGGGGGGGGGGGGGCAGGGGGGGCGGCCGCCCCCCCCCTAATAACCAAAGAGGGGGCGCAAAATCTGCCCCATACATTGACCCCCCCTAGTCACCTAAGAGGAGGGGGCGGTCGTAAAATCTGCCTCGTACATTGACTTACAGGGGGGGGGGGCGCTGCGATGAACCTTCGCCCCCCCCCCCTAATGGTGAACCCTGCGCACGCCTATGCGTCGTTTCGTTAAAAGTAGTAGCTGCGTTGTAACGTGAGCGCCGACAAGGCGTTCGACCGTGAGATACCCTTTACAAAGCAGTGTAGTCGATGTGTTTAGTGATGCCTACGATATGCACGCAAGTTCTGAATTTGCGCAAAGGCATCGATCAGCCTTGGCCTAAAGCAAAAAAAAAAAAGAAATGCGGAATAGGCAGCTACCCGCTCACTGCTTCGCATACTTAAAATATGTATTTCGTGGCAATTTCATACCTAAGATTCCCCGATGTCATGCGAGAACAAAATGTTATCATTTGTTCAAAATGTGCAGCGAGTATGGGTCATGTTATGTAGTGCAGGCAAAGCTCAAAGTGTGAGCAGAGACCTTTGAAAAAATCATAAAAGGCCCTAGCGTAGGTGTTAATTACAGGATTAGAAAAAAAATACGCATAAAACTGTCGAAGGCAACAAATTCTCTAATATTAGATTGTGATTCTGTGAACGTATGTCTGGCTTCGTTTTCCTTCTAGCAGTTAAAACGCTCACTTTGTATGTCCTGAATTTTAACACATCTTGTCAAAGGGGCTTAAAAAGCAATTTCTAGGACTCCTGGTTTCGTTAGTGCGGCGAAAGCTTCCCGTTCCGAGTGTCTAATCATGCATGGAACGGTAACGCGGAAAACGCCGTGAAAGATTTTTTTAATCAAAATTTTTCCATCTGCAGCGCCCACTCCTTTTACCTCGTAAAAATCATACTATAAAGCTGGGATGCCTAATAATATACAGACTAATTTTAAGCCCGAATTGTGGCGTGCCTTAACAACAGCAGAATACGTCCAGCAGTCTTTATATACGTCCAACAGTGCGTCCAACAAAATGCAGTCTCCATATAATTAGGACTGATAAGGTGGGTCTCCTAGCCTCCCTTCTCATTGAGATTCAAAGAAGGCGATGGTGGGGGGGGGGGGTAGTTTTTCATCAGGGAGGTAGTAACCTCCTTGGGCTTCGTGGACATCATGGACCTCTCGCAAAAGAGCGATCGACGAAAAACCCAACTACAAGAAACCAACCCACGTTTGAATTTCCCGCCGCGCCTTCGCTGAAGGCGACTGTAGCCAACTAACATACAAAGTCCAGCCAGTCCAATCCATTGGCAGCGTTGCGCGTTGTTTTGTTTTGGCGTCACTCTCGCACCTTGGAGCGACAAGTTGCTGCGCCGAGTGTGTCTGTCTGCAGCGGCGTCGTTCTTTCGTCCTTCTTTCAACGCGGGCCCCGCCTCCTGCGAAAGGAGCATCGGCGAAAGACCGGCAAACTCGCGAGACTGCTCTTGTCAATTTACTGCGTGTCTCGTCACCAAATCGGCGATCGCCCAAGATATGCTCTAGAGAGGGCTGCGACAGCGGGGAGGCAGCGGTGACCAAAATGGTCCTCGCCAAGCTGTACCGGGCGGTGACCAAGTTGAAGCAGCCGTTTCGATTCTTGGCCCACCTGTCGCTTTGCGGCTTCGTCAGCGGATTCTTTTGCGTGCTCACGGGAATTCTGCTGCTCGCTTTCTTCGGGTCCAACATTCGCGAGGATGAGGCGATCAAGCGGTGAGTAAGAAGAGAGGACAGCGCGCGGCCCGCGCGCGATTGTTTCGTTCTTTTTCGTGACACTTACGAGGCTTCCGCACATGTGTCGCAAATGCGGAAGGCGCCGCTTGCAACAACTACGCGCCAAGCTCGAAATGTCCGTATTTGGCCGGGCTGTGTTCGGCGCGACTCGAGCTGCGGAGATCTTTCAGGGCGGAAGTCCTCGAAGCTGTTGACATTCTACCGGCGGCGTCATCGCCGGCCAAGACTTGCATGTCGTGCTGTTCTCAATGATATAACCCAACACCCTTGTCAGACGAGCACGTCCGGTTGCGTTTATAAAAAGAAAACAGAGTCGAGTTTTACGTTACCACGATATCACTTTTTGAGGCTCGCCGTAGTGGGGTTCTTCGGATCAGTTAATTGTGACCACCTTTTGAGTTTGTGAACGCGCATCTAAATATAAGTGCACGGGCGTTTTTCGCATCTTACCCATATCACACTGCGGCCAGCGTGGCCGGGAATCGAACCCGCGCCCTTCGGGCTTATTAGCGTAACGTCACTGTCGCATTTTGACCCACTCAGGACGAGCCCTGTGTTGTTTCCAAGTCCTGTCAACGGCGCTTCGACTGCAATTCCATACAGAACAAGCTGAATGATGGTAAAGAGTGCTCTGTGGCAAGAGCGTGGAAAAAAAAAAATTTTTTTTTGTCTTCATCGTGGTCAGTTAAATTCATGCATCAAGCTTGTAGTAGGGAGCGCATACAAAATATCTAATTTTTTTTTTCTTGAGAGCAATACATTTATGGTGAAACATTGTCATGCCCACTGCATTATATGGAAATGACATCAATGTTCAAAGAACATTGAAAGAGAAATCAACCGTAAAAATTTTCATGTGCCAGAAACAATTTACGCAATAAACCACAGACCATGATATGTGGGCTGTTTCGCTCGACTTTTGCGCACAACAGTAAGGATTCATAAATTTATTTACTGTGATGTTACAGCAGTGCAGCAAAGCACACCATCCTCAGCCTTTCTGCCCCCTTCTATTGAACTATCTGAGCTATGCTATCGTGTGAAGAATTTTGTTGAGGGCAGTAATTTCAAGTTGTCCATTGCTACTTTTGAAAGTTGTAGGTTAGCTTCACTTAAACGCGACTGTAGTCTTCTGAATGACCGTTTCTTGCAACAGGTAAAAGGACATTTGCACACAGACATATCACGCGTTAGTATGCTGCTGTGTGCACAAACACGGGCAGAAGCTTATTATAGCAATAAAAATGGGAGTGAGAACGTTTACAGGATTCATCTGGACTGCATGTCATCCATGTCACTTATTATATTTTTGAGGCCATGTAGGTTGCAGGAAATGGTAGCATCTGAATATAACGACAGGCACATGAGTGCTTGCGCACTGTTATGCACACAAGCTTAGGCGTAACCTCATTAACAACTATGGAAAAGAGAAACCGTGGAGGGTGTGGTTAGACTGTCATTAAAAATAATAATGTATAAAATTTTCCTAATCATACTGATCAGATTCTTTAATTGATTACATGATTTATAATATTAGAAGTGCATCAAACAGGTGATAGTGCCATGCAACATGTCCTTTTCCTAATTTAAGAACTCACTTCACCGCATCACGTGCACTTGGTACTGCAGGGGGGGTCAGGCAAAATGTAGCGTGATAGCACTGGAATGGTCGTACATGGTTTCAACGTAGAAGCTATACCTGTATACATTCCTTCTCACAAAGCATACAAACTTCACACGCACTTAATGAAGACATTTGGTTCACTAGCACAAGCTTGAGAGAGAACATTGCGGGAAAGCCAGCTTTACATTCCAGAGGAATGCTTGTTGATTGTTCGAAATAGCTATCATATAACACAGCCATGCCGGGGCTAATTACTTTGCAGTAAGTCGTTGTACTTTCCTACGTTCCGTTCATAGGCCAGTCCATTGCAATCAGTGGCCGGTAAAACTTTCAATAAAACTTTCTGCAGGGCGAGTTCGTCCATACTTGCAAGGAAAAATAGTTGCGCGCAAACTAGACAGGGATGCAGAAGTCACAGACGAGCGCAAACTGTCAGCTAACTTTACTTTTTGTCACTGTCAATATATGTGCACATTCACTCACGTGGTCACAATGGTAATCACATTGTCATGCTCTGTAGATCACAACAGGCCACACAGGAACCTTATTCCACAATCTATTAAAAAAATTGACATTTGACTTAAAGAGGCATCCCTTCTTAACGAGATATAAAAAGCTTCCATTGGTTCATGGGCAGTGTTATAACGGCTTTTGCCCAAAACCTTGATCCTTCGGTATTTTGGAGCACACGTGCCATGCCGGATGCGCGCAGGCAGAGCCACGTTCTCTTTACTGATTATCGATAACTCATGTTCCCTTGCGTGAACGTCAATGCACCGTCCGCTTTGTCCTACATAAAGTTTCCACATCGAAGTGGAAGTTCATACACAACGGCAACTGCACAGGTTACATAAGGCAGCTCATGCACCCTCGAGGTTTCTTCTTATCAGAGGATATTTTTGAGCAGAGCCCTGCCAGCTTGCGTAAGGCGGAAAATATAATCGGCATGGCCAGCTCTACTGATAACAGCAGCACGGCTTCATCTGGGCAAACGACACCTGAATAGGTGCTCATATACGATAAGCTATTTGATTGTATAGCCCCTGAATAGCCTCAACTAATAGAATAACTCATCCCTTACTAGGCATACCACTTTTCGTGTATTGCTCTCGGCCATGGCGGTTGCATTTCGATGGAGGTGAAATAATAGAGGCCCGTGTACTCAGATTTAAGTGCACGTTAAAAAACACCAGATAGTCGAAATTTCTGGTGCCCTCCACTACGGCGTCTCTCATAATCATATCGTGGTTTTGGGACGTAAAACCCCAGATATTATTATTATTATTATTTCGTGTATTGTACCATGCTCATTGTTTAGAAACTTGGAACCTGGGGTATTCTATCCATTGCAACTAGGAAGGCTAACATGTCAGTGACAGGATGCCTGCTGTGGAAACTTTATTGCTTGATGGCTGTGCAGCCCTTAGCCATTGTAGGTTCCTGATGATCAGATGGTGGTCGTTATCATCATGATTGATAGGTTACAATGCAAACTAGCATAGACAAGCAAAAGAAGGGACACCTGTCTGTGGTGCAAACCATGATTATAATACAACTAGCCAGTTTTTCCGTCCTTAGTTATCATTGTCATGTAGTGCAGACAGCAATGTTAAAAATATATGGTGGTGTGTTATTTTGACATGAAACAGCATAGCAATGTACATTATATTCTAACCTCCTTTCCTGTTGATGCTTAAAGGGACCGACAACTGATTTTTCTCGACCCAGTTTTTTACAGCGCAACAGGAAGCTCACCCTTCGTAGCGTTTGTAGCTGCAGTGGTTTATCCAAAAAGCACGTAGATATTTTATAAGCAGTATTTTTCGATCTGAAAGGCTCCAAACACGCATGGAGGCTTGCTCCAGCAACGCTGAGAATTGATAGCGATGCCGCTAGCCCTTGTGAAAGCTGTCGTTGTTCTGCTTTCGCAGGAGTTACTGTAACTATGCTTAACCACCTTTATTTTGAGCTTTCCAACCATTTTTGAAAATAGCAAGCTGTTACAATGAGAGAGAGAGAGAATTAAACTTTATTGAGGGACCAGGCGCGCGTGCTCTTCGCCCAGAGGTATGTGTGGCTTTATACACCTTCCCGGTATTTGTACAGCATTGTGTGCGTCTGCACCCAAGGTTGCCTGCGCCTGTCATAGATGGCTTGTACCGGCGTCGTTACTCTCTCGATACACGAGCCAAGCCAGGTAATCAAAAACGTAACTGTGCATATGCACGGCCGCACCGAGTAGCAGCGCGCGTCATTTCTGAGACGAAGTGTAGGTAGCAAAACTATGTCGGCTCCAAAATTTTAGTGACCTGGAAACTGCGTGCACGGTTGCATGAGCACGCTGAAAAGTTGCTCAAGACGCGCTGACGAGCATGGGATCATTACGTCGCTCGAAGGCAGTGCCACTTTAATGCATACCACTAACGCAGGCCTATATGTACATTATTATGGAGTAATACCTTTTAATATAAAGAAACGAACAATATTTCAATACTAACAAAAAAATCGTCGACCGCGTACAGCAATCAACGGTCACGTGGCCGTCTTCATCAGATCATTCATGTTTTTGCCGCCAGAGGCGCCACAGGTCATTTTTCGCTACTTTCAATTAAAGGGGTGGTGCTATCAAATTTCGAGGCTATAACAAACCTGTCGTGGGTTTCCTGTGTATGCAAGGACACTCCACACGAAGGCTCGGACACAGCAAACGTTTAGAATATATTTTAATTCACTTCAAAGTGCACCTAAATGCCCATTCTGCCGATCAAAACCCATCGCTAGCGCGCCAACACTGACGTAGATCTGTAGGATGAACAACGAAAGTTGTAGTGACGTCACACCAGATCTGCTGTAGTGACGTGAGTGACCTCCGCCACCTCCACAATGTATGTACCGGCTGTAGTGAACTAGAATATATTCTAGTTCACTATAGTACCAGCAAAGCATCGGTTGCTACATCACTCGCCGAGTTTCGATCGTTTTCGGGCTAAGTGTGTCACAGCCTTGTGTGGTCACGTGACCACGCCTCCTACACTTCTACGTCACTGCCCAACCTCGGCGCCCAGAAACCGAAACCGAAAGTTGTCCACATCAAAAGGCGATATTAAATTATTTAGCGAGAATACATGAATCTTGGTGCATGCATCGTTCTTCCTGGAGCTATAGGAAATGCTTACACGAACGCGCAAGCCACAAACATGGTGGCACCACCCCTTTAAGAAATAAAAATATAAATCCATCTCTCACGAAAAAAACAGGGTTGGTTTGAGTGAGTGCAACGGACAATCTTTACATCAGTGGAGTCAACTCATTTCATATTCTGGGCAGTTGTCGGTCCCTTTAAAGTTCGAGGAGATATCATGTTGTCTGACAAAATTAATTTTTTGTGAATACTACACTTACCTCTGAGAATACATGAGAGGAAAAATTATCCTTGACCTTTAAAGTTGCAGATCAAAGCATACAGATGGCAACACCATTTGTAGAAAACAGATTGAAGATGGAGCTGTTGACGAGGAAGAAGAGGTGGCCAGGGGCACGCTCTACATTCTTATTATTTTTTTTATACTCGTTCTGACAACAATAAACCGAAGACGTGTCGGTTCTGCGGTCTCTCTGGTCCTTCTGAGACATGGTGCCGTGACCAGGATACCTGAAGACAGACGCGAAGACTTCAACCCCCTTCACAACAACGGGTTGAAGAACGGAGCAGCGGCGTCTGGCTCAACATCGAACCGTCGCGGGAAGGACCACGACAGATGACCATTGGCAACTCAGCTACACAGGCAAGGGCCTTTTCACACGATTTCAAGCATGAATAGAGAAGTCTTATCGAAGAAGTGGAAGACGCTTCGAGCAAATGTAACAACGCTTACGAGCGAAATTGATAAGAAGATAGAAGAAGAAGCCGATCGAGCGCAATTAATGACGCTTCTAAACCAGATGAAGAGCGTGTCACAGGCGTTAAACCAAGTTAACGAACAGATTGAATCGCTCATCGAAGAGGAAGACGCGGAGGCAGAATTTGAAAGAGTTTTGCATTATGAGATGAAGATCATCGCAGCAACGACAAAAATAGAGGAGCGATTACGAGAGTTGGAGCTAGCGACGCAACTAACAACAAGAATAGTGGCAGACCAGGCGACAACAATGCAAGGTACTAACCACACCTCGGACATGCAAGAGCTTGTTAAGTTGCCACGTCTTGAAATGATCAAGTTTGATGGGAAAAGAACAGCGTGGCCTCGGTTTTGGCATCAGTTCGAGACGTCGGTGCACAACAGATCGAACATGCCGAAGGGTCAGAAATTTAATTACCTTCTGGCGTCACTCAGCGGAGAGGCTGCTTCTCTAATAGAAGGTTTACAGTTCTCTGATGAGAATTACGATCATGCAGTCGACCTTCTGAAAGAAACGTTCGGGCGAAAAGACAGTTTAAGGGAGACATACATCAAAGAGCTAGCAAACGTAGAAGCAGTGAAGAGTTCCAGAGATGTGGACGGATTGAAGAAACTATTCCAAAAGTTGCAAGTAAACACGCGAGCGTTGCAGTCGTTAGGCGTGGAGATGGACAGTTACTCCACAGTGATAACGCCTGTCGTGAAATCTGCGCTACCAGTGGACATGAGGATTGAGATGAAGATGAAAGAAATACAGAAAGGTGCAGACAACAGTCCAGCAACAACAGCGTCGGACTCAACATCAAGAGAGAGCACGCGTTGTTTGAAAGGAATGATGGAGTTCTTAAACATCTATATACGCAGCAGAGAAGAAACTCATGAGGAGAAACAGGCCGAGGACAAACCACCACGTAATACGAGAGGGACAAGAACATATACGCTTCAAAGCACCTCTATGAAAAAATGCATTTTCTGTGAGCTGACTGGACATTACACGGAAGATTGCAGAAGAAGCTTAACGATGGAACAGAAGAGAGAAGCCTTGCAGCGGGAGCGAAGGTGTTTCAGATGTACGAGACCTTACCATACGGCGAAGATATGCCGCGCCAACGTACGCTGCAAGATATGCAAGGGAAGGCACGCAACATCCATGTGTCGACCACGAACATCTGGAACGTCAGCTCAACAGTCAAGCAGCGGTGGCGGACAAGTACGTACAAGCGCCAAACTTGATCGGGCAGACGTCAGCAAGTCCTGCAACATGCACGCAGAGCAGTCTGGTAAGCACAAGTGCATACTACTGCAGACAGCTTTTCCATGGACGGAGGGAGAAGAAAGTGGGTGCTACGCAAGGATTATGCTGGACAATGGGAGCCAGAGGACATTCATCCTCAAAAGATTGTCGGGAAAACTAGGGTGCAAAGTAAAAAGATCCGAAAGAATCACCGTTGGATCGTTTGGAGGAGGAGAGGTGGAACTCGACTTGAAAGTCGTTGAAGTCAACGTGAAGAAGGACCCTACATCCGAACACATCACCATTGAAGCGCTCGAGATAGAAGTGATATCCTGCGACGTGCTACCATCTCCACCTTTGGCAGTACGAGAAAGAGCAAGATCTCTAGGAATTTCTTTGGCTGATGACAGTAAGAAGGCGGGCAATGACGGCGAAAATATAGAAACTTCAATATTAATTGGAGCAGATTACTACTGGACGGTAGTCACTGGTCGCATTCGCGAGATACAGCCGAAAGTAATGGCAATAGAAACGATGTTGGGATGGACGGTTCAAGGTCCTGTAGATCTTCGTTCTGTTCCACTGAAATCATCGACGGTTATGGTCCTCAAGGTCAGTGCCAACTCTGACACGATCACCGATGAACTGCAGAAGTTCTGGGATTTGGAAAGCATGGGAATCACGGAGAAACCCGAGACAAAGCCAAGCGATGACCGTGTGATACAGTACATCAGAGAAACAATGGAGTTCAAGGCAGGAAGGTATCAAGTGCGGCTACCATGGAAGGAAAACGTAACGTTATGTGACAACAAGGCAGTTGCAGAGAAGAGGCTTATGCAGGTGACAAAGAAATTATGGAAAAATCGCGATGACCTTCAAGCCTACAACAAAGCTATTCGAGAGTACTTCGAGAAAGAAATAGCAGAAAACGTCGAAGAACCTGCCGGAACAGACGTACGGAAAAAATTTGTCTATTATATGCCCCATCAGGCTGTGATCAAGAAAGAAAGAACAACGACAAATATACGGATCGTATTTGACGCATCGTCAAGTCAAAACCCAGGGGAATCACTGAATGACAACCTGGAAAATGGGCCAAACCTTAACCCCGATATCACAAGTTTGCTGATGAACTTTCGACAACACAGGATTGTCATGTCAGCAGACGTGGAAAAAGCGTTCCTGCAAATAGCAATACAAGAAAATGACCGAGACGCACTGAGATTTCTGTGGTGGGAAGAAATACCCAGCGAAGCTATGCCAAGCCCGGAGATAAGAACATGGAGGATGACGAGAGTAACTTTCGGCACTACACCAAGTAGCTTTCTTCTAGCGGCCACAATTCATCGACACTTGGATGAATTCGAAGAAAAGTATCACGCAGTTGTGGCGCAACTCCGAAAAGGAATATACGTCGACGACGTCTTACTAGGAGCCGATGATTACTCGACAGCTGCTAAACTGTACAAAGAAGCAAGATACATTTTTCGTGGTGCAGGAATGAATTTAAGGAAATGGACTTCAAATGACGCCAAACTACGAAATCTATTTGACGAAGAAGGAGAAGATTTAGATAGAAGAATCAGAAAAGAAGGACAAATCAAGGTTTTGGGATTGAAATGGAATTTTGTCGACGACCTGCTGAGCTTCCCAGACACTACGTGGCGACAGGACATGGATACAAGACAACTTTCAAAACGTCAGGTTTTGCAAGCTACGGCAAAGCTATACGACCCTTTAGGTTTTTTGACACCATTTTCTGTTAGAGCAAAGATGTTGATGCA
This sequence comes from Rhipicephalus sanguineus, assembly GCF_013339695.2. NCBI lineage: Eukaryota > Metazoa > Arthropoda > Arachnida > Ixodida > Ixodidae > Rhipicephalus > Rhipicephalus sanguineus. The sequence continues at coordinate 56,482,619 of NC_051182.1, forward strand.
GAAGATTTGGATAGAAAACCTAAAATGGGACGACCCGTTACCGAGCCAGCACCGATCAGCGTGGAAGGGTTGGGCAGAGGAGCATCTGGATAACTTCACTATTAACAGATGCTATGACTACAACAAGCAAGCTGAGGTGAAAGCATCAGCTGTACACGTTTTCTCAGATGCAAGCCCAATGGCATACGGAGCAGCAGCATATCTCGTAACAGAATACTCAGATGGCAGCAATGAGGCCAGTTTACTCATGGCAAAAGGTAGAGTCGCTCCAATCAAAAAGATTACACTGGCAAGAATGGAGTTGTTGGCCGCCACAGTATCAGTTCGATTGGCCAGTCATATAACTGAGAATTTCATCAGGAAAGCAAGAAGCGTGAGATTCTGGACTGACTCTCAAATTGTGCTTTGCTGGATCAAGTCAAGCAAGACGAAAGATGTGTTTGTTCGCAACCGCGCAACAGAAATCAAGAACAAGTCTAAAAATAGTCAATGGGGTTATGTTAAAAGTGATGAAAATCCTGCGGATTTGATGACAAGGGGCGTGAAGATGCAACATTTACTGAACAGTGAATTATGGTGGAAAGGCCCCACGTGGATCAGGAACGAAAAACAAAGGCCTGATTATGACATCATGATAGAATCGGACAATGATGACAACGAACACGACGAAGAGATCGTGACAAGCCTAACTACCACAACGAGTCAAGGAAAAATAATCGATGTTAACAGGTTCGGATCGTATAAAAAAGCATTGCGAGTTACAGCGTGGGTGATGCGATACATTGGAAACCTAAGAAGAGAAGCGAAAACAGGTTCGCTAACAGGAGAAGAATTGGACAAGGCAGAGTTGGTGCTGTTAAAGCAGGAGCAGAAGACGTTACAAAACGAAGTGACACGAATAAATGGCACAATGAAAGTGTACAGCACGGACATCTTCGAAGACAATCAAGGTGTCCTAAGAGTGAAAGGGAGGCTTCAATGAAGTGATTTAAGCTTTGATGAAAAGCATCCCATTGTTTTGCCAAGGGAAAGTCGCTTGTCAGAACTGTTAGTACTGCATGCGCATCACGTTACCATGCACGGTGGCGTTGCATCAACATTGACACACTTAAGGACAAAGTTTTGGATTGTTCGGGGCCGACAGATGGTAAAATACGTTATAAAGAAATGCATCACATGTAGGAAGTTTAATTCCCGACCAATGACGCAAGAAACGGCACCACTTCCAGCTGACAGGATAACGAAGACGAGGTCATTCGACATAGTTGGTGTGGACTTCGCTGGACCGCTAAATGCTCGAGAGGAGAAAGGCAGCAAAATTACAAAGTTCTACATTGTGATATTTACGTGTGCAGTAACAAGAGCTGTACAACTAGAGTTGGTCAAGAAGATGTCATCGGAAGCGTTTATACAAGCGTTCAGAAGATTCGTAGCTAGAAGAGGATTGTGTACAACAATTTATAGTGACAATGCAAGAGCCTTCAAGAAATCCGAAAAAGAGATAAACAAAATATTAAAGATGGAAGACGAAAGGGTGCAACAGTATACCAGCAACCTGCAAGTAAAATGGAAGTTCATTGCAGAGTTAGCTCCATGGTGGGGAGGATTTTATGAAAAACTCATCAGAAGCTTTAAAATGTCAATGACAAAAGCTATAGGAGCTCGACTTCTGGATGAAGAAGAACTACGGACTGTGGTTGTTGAGGCAGAAGGAGTAATTAACAACCGGCCTCTTACATACGTGTATGACGATCCCAACGAGCCACAACCCATTACGCCGGCGGATGTTATAGGAGGCAAGCAAGTAATTAACAAGCAAGAATACGACAAACCTGGTGAAAACAGTTTGCTGAATTACTGGAGTAGAAGAAAAGAGGCAATGATGACATGGTGGATCAGATGGAAACAAGAGTATTTAAGGGAGCTGAAGTGTGCTAGCAGAAAAACGGCTGGACACACAGCTATACAAGAAGGAGATGTGCTTCTGCTTGGAGAAGTGCGTAAAAGGACGCAGTGGAAACTCTGTAAGGTTGAAAAGATTTTCCCAGGCAAGGATGGACTAGTGAGGACATGTTTGCTTCGGACATCTGAAGGAAAACTGGTCAAGAGACCGATTCAGCTGTTGTATTCGCTCGAAGGCTGCATCGGTTGAATCTGGCCGGCGGGAAGATGTAGAAAACAGATTGAAGATCGAGCTGTTGACGAGGAAGAAGAGGTGGCCAGGGGCACGCTCTACATTCTTATTATTTTTTTTATACTCGTTCTGACAACAATAAACCGAAGACGTGTCGGTTCTGCGGTCTCTCTGGTCCTTCTGAGACACCATTTAAACTGAATTAAACCATTTTTTCTTTATTTTTTATGTAATAAATTTTAGACTTATAATGAGAGTCATGTTTTGAAAAGGGGGGGGGGGTGGAAGGGAAACTGAAAGCAGAATAACAGGTATCATTAAAGTGGTGAGTTGGGCTTGTTGGTACATAACTCTGACACATTGCAGTGCAAAAAACACGGACAGAACTTAAACGACGACAACGAGCGCCGAACTTGCAACAGCTTTTATGCAAAAATTTGCACACATGTATATGCTGTCCGACACGGGCGTCATCAACTACGCATATGTCGGCAAGCCATCTTTTTATTAAGTTGTATGGATGGCACGCTTATATTAAACCCCTCCCCCAGACAGGAAATGCGTCCTGATTCTACGATTTCTCGAGTAATTCGCATTTTGCTCTCCTTAGCGACAGACATGTTGTTTAGGTAGGGTGAGCAGTCCTGACAGAGAGCATGCCCACAATGTAAAAAATGCACGTGAAAGAAAAGATTTTGAAGGTTTCCCGGCTAGCCATTGCATAACCTGTCATACATGCTGTATCGGACAGCATATATATGTGTGCAATTCATTCTAATAAAAGCTGTTGCAAGTTCAGCGCTCGTCGTCGTTTGTGTTCTGTCCGTGTCTTTTTTTGCACGGCTCTGTGTCAGAAAAGTTATCGTCTTCCAATGTTTATTTCCCTGTAGCCTTCGCTCATAATCGGAGAAGATCGTGTGCATGGAAGGGAGCCTGACTGTCACAGCACATTCTTCCTCCGTTCTTATGGGCTTTATCAGCACAGTTATGGGAAAGTAGACGAAGGGATACGGGTGACAGAAATAATGCCACCGAACTCTTCATTTCACATCTCGAAGACGAGGCTGTTTGCCATGTGTTCATGTGTTTTATTTTACAAAGATGACCACTGTACGTGGAACCACATCCAAGTTCACAATCACCTTGATCCCTGATGTTCTCCTGCTGCGCAGAATACCGACCTGGATTGGCATCATTGCCACTGGCAGCGGCATCATGTTCCTCTTCGTGGGCGTCACCCTGACCATCTTGCTGTGCAAGCTGTTCAATCAGCAAGCAGCCAGAGATGTAAGTAACTGATACAAGTTTTAACATACAAGTTTAGAGAAAAAAGCTCCATGGCTCCTCAGAAGCAAAGTGGAAGGCAAGCTAGTTGGTAATGGTTCATTACTTGTCCCTATCGTGTTTATGTAATTTTATAAGTATGAACCTCCACAAAGCACCGCATCAGCTAGCAGAGTGGCCTCCTAAGACCTCCTTGTAAAGTCTTTGAAGGTGCTTCCTGCAAGTACAGAGAGTAGAAAATAGTTTACTGTGAACACATTTATTGAAATGCTGTCAGCTGTGCTTTGTGATTGAAAAGAAATCTTGTGAAGGACGTCCAGTTTGATAATACAAACACTTTGTCGTTTGGAAACCGAAGGTCAAATCAAGATTCACGTGTTCACTGAAGTCACAAAATACGGAGTAATGAAAGATCTTTGGAACACGGGGGGTCGCTTGAGCCAATGTTTCGACAAGCGGAGTTGTCATCTTCAAGGCTACAACTACAAGTTGCACCCTTGAAGAGGACAAGTCCACTTGTCGAAACATTGGCTCCAGTGACAACCCGTGGTCCAAGAATTTTTATCACTTCAAGGTTCTTTCTTCCCCTGAACTTCTTACTTAACCCTTTTGGCACGTTAAACCCCAGATATTATTATTATTATTACTTAACCCTTTCCCTACCAAAGATGAGCCGAGCTTGTCCACGCTGAAACAAGCATTTGGGGGCGCCGCAGTTAAGCTATCCTGATTCTTTTTGCTGTGCTCCCTTTGGCTTCAACAGATGACAGAGTAAAAACTTTTAAAACACACTCAAACCATGCATTGCGGTCGAGAAAGGACTTTGTTCTGTTAACTGTAATCAGAAAATGATGTCTTCCTTTGTGCGCGCGCTGGCAGCAGCTACGTTCAGGAAAAAAAAAGAATGAAAATGTGCTTGTTTGCCAAAGTTTTGTGAAATAAAGAATTTCAGTTATCCTGCGAGTGTGGCAGCAAATGCACATATCAGCATAGTTTCTTTAAATCATGGGATTCAGACGACGACTGCGTCTCGACGTAGCAGCAGTGGACACCGTTAGACATAAGCAAACTCGCACCGATACGTCCAAGATTAGTTTTCATGGATTTGCTTGTCTCTGTGCTTTATTATTTTCTAAATTTCAAATAGACAGTTTCTGCAGCAAAGACTGGATAGGTTAGGAAACTTTCCGTGGTGCACTGCAGTGAAGCCAATCCTCTGCATATAAAAAAAAAATTTCATGTGTGTCTTGCAAATAAAGCGCCTTTGAATACATGTTTTAGTTGTTTCAAGACACATAGAAACAAATAAGCAAATAAAAACTTGGTATCTTTGTATCGTTTTCGGCCAAAAAACTTCTAAGGGAAAGGGTTTAAATATGCAGTAGTTATAGCATTGCTGGGAACTATGAGAATTTTGGTGGACATAAGCTGGCACTGGGATTCAAGGTGCTGTGAAAAATTTCCCACTTTGAACCTAAATCCATGAGAGATTCGACTAGTACCTGCCGTGCTCCAACCAGGATTGTGACGATGGAAACCTGCTCTTGTTTGGAGCCAGCAAAAGCATGGCTGAGCTGAACATGCTACTACTTGCCAGAGCAATCCAGCAAACAGGAAACACATAAATGCGTGTTTTGATCAAACAAACTATATACCAAGGCACTGAAGCACTGCCATGCGTGCTGCCACACATACAAAGGAAGCTGCAAGAGGCAGGCACATGACACATGACTGGAGCTTTGCCAGATCTCAGTAACGTTCCCAAATGGAAGGCAAAAGTGCCTCCAAGCACTCTAAGCAGGAGTGCAGTGCCCTGAAAAAAATTCCGCAGCCCTTACCAAACCTAGACAATAGGGGCGAGCGAAGCTTGGCGTGCATGTGCCTGACGTACTACCCGTCTTTCTTTCTGTTGCATTGTGCAATTCCCCGTCTTAACTGCTTCGTTCCTCCATGCCAGGAATGGGATTGTCATCCACATGTTTAGTTGCGCAACGCTTCAGTTGCTGCAGGCAACAATGACGGTCATGTGTTCGTGTGCAGGCAACAATGAAATGTGGCAACGTGAAAGGACAAGTCACCTCAATAACCTCGATAAAAGGCCAGATTGCTGTTTCAGAAACGGCTGATCACCGACAAGCCCATGATCGGGAGGGCGTCAGTTATTGAAAAATGGGGCATACAAATACACTCAAACCTCGATATACGAACACGGATATAACGAATTATTGGTTATAACGAAGTAAATTAAGAATAGTCTTGGTAATAGATACAATGGCTCGGATATACGCTTATAACGAATTTTCGGATATAGCGAAGTTATTTTCATGTCAAATGCGACTTTGTTATAATGAGGTTTAAGTGTACGCATCTGACCGGCGCACCTTAGAGGGCTGGATTTCTTTGCGCTTGGGGGCACTCGGTTTGTTTGTGGTCACACCTACACCGCCAATGACACTTGTGAGGCAATGCAAGCTTCGCTTGAGCTGTTCAAATGAATGTGTTCAGAGCACTCGATATTGACCACCTGTACACAGATTGGGCTACCAGGGGACCTCAGAGCACATGACTAGCTGAACGTGCCATAAAACAAATATTAAGTTCTGTTGCTTGTTCTCGTGAACTATTTGAAGCAGACCTGAATGTGAATGAAACATTTCAGACCCTCTGCCCCATTTAATGGTGGCACCATGTCCTTGTCTTTTGTAATATCTGAAATATATATATATGTTTTATGTTTTCTTTCTCCAGGGCGGGCACCCCGTACACATTCAGCGTTTCCCATCCCAGCCAGGGCTGTACCCAGTCCAGGGTACGGGCTGTGGCGCATCTGGCGACGCACAGGACACGGCCGAGACCGACAAACTCACCTGATTCTTGACCACAGGTTACTACACCTGGCCAGGAGATTTGGCTTGGCTCGGTAGCCGGTCGTCTCGTTTGCCGGCCGCTTGATCTGCTTTTTCCTTCTTTCTCTTGCTGGTGTTTTCATGGGCCAGTCCATTCGGGCACCTCTTGTCCTTGCATGCAAGTTTTTGTTTTGTTTTGTTTTTTAGTGAAATATTCATTTAGCATTCTATATTGCCCTACAAGTGATTTCTGTATCTCCAGATTGGCACATTCGCTGCTGCAAGTGTCGATTCGCTGATGCCTGTGATTTGCTTGATGAGATAACGAGTGAGTCTAGTTGTACACGAGAGATTGGCCAGGTACACGTTGCTAGGCGACCGATCTGTGTCACGTTAACTGGATGCTTATTTGTTAATCCGTATAAGCATAGTTTACTATTATGAAGTCTGCTGGCATTTCGTGAGTTTTTTCTTCCTTCCCTTTTATCACATGGCTTTGAATTTGACAATTTTACCGATTACCTCCCATTTCATGTAAGAGAAAGCATTACTTGAAGCATGCCAACATGCATTGTTTGGCACCTGTATTCCGTACTGTGCCCTGAAAAACCTTTTATCTGTCACGAACAATAAGAAAGCTTACGGAGACTGTCTTTTGTTCAGCTTTGATAGTGGTTGGGTGTGACATTGCGTTGTTATGTACGCTAAGCCAAAACCATCTTCTGCACCTTAATCTGTTTTCTCGAGTCAAACACGCCGACAACATGTTTAAATAAATGTTTGGTTGTCCTGTATTAAGGACGTGTTAGCATCGGAGACGAAAATTTGACACAGTGCTCCTTGTCGGCGGCAATGTTAACGTCGCCGAAATGTTGTGCATCGCCACGTAATTTCGTTGATGGGTAGTAAATTGCTGCTTCCGTCACACATTCATTACTTCTGACGATCAAAGCTATATTTGAGTATCCAATATCGCACAGTATGTAGAAGGGGACAGAAGCGAGGCATGGAAACACACACACACACAGCGCTGTGTTCATGTGGCCTAGTTGTGTTCCTTCCTCTATACACTGGCAAATAGTTCCAGGATGCCACACCAAGAAGCCCACATTTTCAACACTTGTTGATCAAAACCAGGCAAAGCAACTACTGCTCTTAAGAGGCCCACTTCCTATTACTGAAATTGCGGGAATACTCTCTTGAGTTCAAGTTTACTCGTTAAATGGTGTGCTCGTTTTTCAAATGCAGTTGTGAACGTTGTCCAACCGCTAGCTCTCGGATAAAACGACAAATGTAGTTTGTGGTGGTAAAGACTGCCCATGTTGTCCGATGCCATTTTGTGATTGCTAAACCAAATGTGCAGCAATAAGCTCGGGCATCTCGGTGCATTTGGCGAATACGGCAGTGCTCGAATGCTTCACCTCAACATGGCAAGAACGTGCCCCACATGTGTTTGTGTGAACTGCGTCGTACTGCCTTCCATCTGTGCTCATTTTACTGACAATGTCTGTGAACTTGTATACAGGTCTTACTAAACGGTTTCTGTGATGGGCTCTCTCTTTTTTGATTTGATATGAACATGCGGTTCTTGGTCCATCTTAGGTTTACAGAAATTTTACTGGGGATTGGCATGTTTTACAGTGCCGTATGTTGTGTTCATCTAGTAACATTGACAATGAGGAATTGTTATTACAATCTGGTAATTTATATTTAGGCCTCAGAATTGGTCTCGTGACACTTTGCGTTTGCTTAGTACGTTGAACTGGGCCACTGCCGCACCAAAAAAGAAACATGCGTGGGTGAAAACAAGCTTTAGAACACAGGTTTTTATTTTGCTTTGGCATTCTCGAAAGTGGTGTGTCGGTGTGATGCATGCTTGGGCGGGATGTTCAGGGTGTGAGTGTGTTGTGTGCAACCATTACCAACCGCCGATATAATTCATCCTAGCAGTCTCAATTTCTAGTAGCCTCCTTAGGGATAGTAGTGGACAGATTGGCAGAATAAAGCTAGAATTGTCCTTGCTAATTCAGTTTATTTCCTTTGTTGGACATTATTACCAGTATTTACAGTCAAACCACATTTAGCACAGAAATGGCTTTGTTATATCTGAAAATTCGTTATCAACCTATATTCACAGCGCTGTATTCATGCGAAGGCTATTCTTTAATAGCTTCGTTATAACTGATAATTTATTGCATCCGCTGTAGTTTGTATAGATTTGGCTGTATATTCGAACCCTGCACTTTCAGTATGTATGCGTGCGTGGGCAGATATGCAAATAGCACACACTTCTTGTGTGCGGGATTTAACAAGTAGGGGCTTTTCAGAATATACCATACATTCAGCCGAAACAAGCCTTGTCACAGCCATTGTGGAGCTTTAATTATGTTTCACACAATTTTGTTATTGTTTAACCCTTTGCGGTCCAAAACCTTTACCCACTTTCCGGCTCTAGCGGTCCGAAACTATTTCGCCAGTTTCTGGCGCCGCGAATAAAAACACAAGCTGTGGAAGAGAAACGCACAGGATATTTATTTTTGCTCCTGCATTCTGCAGGCAACTCTTTTAGTGATATTTGGGCAACGTATGATACCGCTCAAAGCATTCCCCTGTGTGCAGGCCAGGGTTATTACTGCAGGTTTCCACCGCCGCCGTCGTCTTCTTCGTCACTCACTTCTGTCGAATCACTGTCATCACTGTCTGATGGAGGCACGTAATTCTCTTCCTCACTAAAGTCATCCTCGCTTTCGCTAAAAGCACCGCCGTAAAACGCACGCGGTGAAAACGTGGCCATGCTTCTCAGCGAACCGCGCGCGCGAGTGGGTACGCTCTAGGCCCCGTGCTGATCATAGTGCTGCACCCTAGTGTCAAAAAAGTAAAACCTCAACAAACAAAGCTCACTTATTCCTCAAGAGATGGCCCTTCATGTATACAAAAAATGCGCGCGACTCGCGGTGAGAAAACAGCAAAATTTAAACCACGAACACCCTTGTCGGGCGGGGCCCGACAGCGGACCGCTACGGCCGTGTTGCGTTGTCGGGCGCTGCCCGACAACAGACTGCAAAGGGTTAAACTGCTCAGAAGCATGAATTGACATCACTGTGTGAAACTTAACAGTGCGCTATGTTGGGCCAGTTGGTGCACAGCTACTTGAAAGACGTAAGTTAGTGTTATTTCTGTTCCTTCTTTATTCTTCTCGTTTAATAACCGTCCACCACATCTTTTGAGTAGCACTGTGTGCAAGTCTGTTGAAATATGTATGACAATGCAGGCAGCTTGAAGATTTAATCCTGTCCCTTCAGTGTCAAGCCATTTGTGTTAGTTTTTTCGTTTTTTTTTTCAGCATATATTTTTTACTCGGTATGGTAGAAACGTTTCATAATGTATTCGATGAAACAAGCTACATAAATGCTTTTCGTGGCTCAGTTTTCTGTTTTTCAATACGTATTGGATAGATAGGAAAACCAGCAAAAGTGTTCATTTTGTAAAAGGCAAGAACCTATACCTGAGGCGGGCTGTGCCAGTAAAAAACTGGCCTTGTGGCAACCATATCTGTACCACTCATTCACTGCTCAGCTGCCATAAGCAAGTGTCAGGCTGCATAAGCTAGTTCAACATCTTGCACTGTCACCGGCTTTTTCTGAAATTGCGGAGCAGAGGTAGTAAGTCGTAGCGCTCCATTCTGATGACAAAATTTAAACTTTAAAGCAAAAAGTGATGGACTAAACTGCCAAGTCTCGGGTTTGTGTTACTGCCAGAGTTCACAAACCAACCCTGCTATTTCGGCGCTGGATTGCTGTTCAGAACTTTGTTCTTGGACATCTTTACGGCCATTTCTTTTGTAACAGCTTGCACACATTCTCACTCATTTCTAGCATCCTGCCCTAAAGGGGTCATGAACCACTTTTCTAAGTAATCGAATGAGCTCAGTATTGGAGTTTATTGCATCACAAATCGATTGCTGCAAAAATTTCTCGCATCTGTGAAGAACAAGCAGAGTTGCAGGGATTTGTTGCACGCGTTAAGCGCTTTCTCTCATCTCTCGTCCCGACGAGCACTGCTGCAAGCTAAGCAGGGAGAGGATGGCACGGGGAAAAGAAGTTGCATCAACGCGCGTCATGACCTTGAGCACACATAATGAAACACCATCACTCTCTCCCATTGTTATTTTTGTGCGCGAGTGCGGCTCACTGTGTAATTTTAGCAGACTATGGAGCGCTGCGTCAGCACGAGGTGGCACCCCACGGCAAGAAACGCGTTTGACCCAAATGCCACAGTTGGTTTATGTCGGCTGTTGATCAATAGCATGCTACCCTCTGCCCGATGTCAAGCAGCGGGCGCTGGCAGCTCCGAAGTGAGTGAGGCCGTCTGAAAAGAGGGCGCCTGGTGAAATAGCAACTTCCACTTGTAAGCTCTCCTTGCCATGCACGACTGCAAGATTTGGCTGAGATGTTCAAAGCAGTGCCTGCTACCTGCAGGATGTGTTTTCTCACCAAGCGCGAGGGGTGGTTCGTGACCCCTTTAATGCTGCTAGCAGGCACAGATAAAGGGGGGAGTGTGGGAGGGCAATCCTGTTATCGTTCACTCGCTGTTATCGTTCGTGTGGCTTCTGATGCTGCGATAGTTTCAGTTGCATCCGTATCGAATTCGAATGAAGCCATTCCTGTTTCCGGCTGTACCGGAAGAAAGATTTTTAGGTGTAGAAACATTTGTTGTAGGGGTACAAGCATTGCAAGCAAGAGTGCCGTTCTCTCTTCTTGTTTGTCGGTCTTGAGACGTGCCATTGGACGAGTTATTGCTGGCTAGGCTATTTACCACATGCTGATATATCCGCTAAAAAAAAAAAATTATGGAAGTATGTAGCAATGCAATTTACATGATCGATATAATGTTTCTCACTTCATATGCATTTTTTTATTTTTTGTTATTGATAAACTGGGTTCGCTTGAAATCTTCCAGCTCAGTCACATCTGTAACATGACCGGCTTGAAAAAAATGACCACATTTAGACAATAGTATATCAGTGCAAAGCTGTTGTACGTTTAGAAGTCCCGATCATCTGGTTGTGACTGTTCCTTCAAGAATGCTGCCACTGAAGGTCAGGAGATCTTCTGTAACCAAACTCGTGACCAGTACGTTTTTCTTTTTTTCTCCAGAAAATGAGGAGCACCTACAGCTCTCTTTACAACTTCATAAAAGCGATGATTCTGGCATCGCGCTGATAACATCTCTGCTCTCCATGTTTAAAATCCTCAACTTCAGCCAGTAGACCCTTTTCGTAATTGCAAACTAGCTTTCTTGCTATGCAGTTTGCCCAGCTAGTCACTTACTGCAAACAGTGTGTTCAGGAGGAGAACTTCTTCTTGGCCTGGTTGGTATTGCTTACTGTATGACACACTGCCGCTAGAAAAAAACATACACAGAAGAGAGACACGAACAGGACGACATATGTGTATGTTTTTTTCTAGCGGCAGTACAGTAGACTCTCAATAAACGAAAATCTCTTCAATAAAATTGCTGCTTAAATGGAACAACTGCCTCTAACATGATTGGTTTTGTGCTTGAATTCTGCACCCCTTTTCATCTCTCAGTAAACAAAACTCCTGTTAAATGAAACATATTTTCCTGGTCCCTTCAGCTTTCGTTTAACAGGAGTCTACTGTATGTCATACAGTGTGTTCAAGTGCAGTTTGCTTGCGCTATGATGTTGAAAATGTAAACCCGGCTCTATTGACATAAACACGCGTAATAGACAGGCTGAAACACATGCAAATAGAACCTCGTCTCCACTTAAAGCACAGCAGGTGCCGCCATTAGTTGGGCGAATATGCAGCGCAGGGAAGCGCACTTGCAGATTATGAAAAGGGTCTATTAAAAAGCCACATCGTGAGGGAGGCAATGTACAATTTTTTTTAACCTAGCACAAGGTCCTGCATGGTAACAACCTTTTGCGCGCATTATTGAGTAGATTGTTTGCAGCGATGTTTTATTTCTCCGTGGAAGTATTGCTGCGCAAATCTCTCTCGTTATGGCTTACAGCAGGTGTAGCAGGGGTCTCTTTAGAACTTGCAGCTGGTGTAAAAAGGGTGTTTTGACATTAAGAACTCCCAGCAGGTGTAAAAACAGTGTTGTGACGTTAGAACTCGCAATGGGTGTAAAAACAGTGTTGTGACGTTAGAACTCGCAGTGGGTGTAAAAAGGTTGTTGTGACGTCTTTTTAGTTTTGCCGGTGTTAAGACATGGCGACATCCTCGTAATCTTTAAATCTCATTGTGGTCATGTGACGAGGTTATCTCTCGTGAACATTTCGCTACACATGCATAGATTTCACATTTGCATTCTTGTGTATGGTGCTAGATTAATGCCGAGAACGAAAACAAAAAAAATCAAGGGTCCACATTTCAGTGCTGCAATTTTTTGTCCTGGCTCACGCAGTAAATATCAAAGTGTGCTAATATTGTAGAAACGCCGCACATTTTGGCACCTCTCATAACAGCACAAAAGCACCCGTACTGTTCATTTTTTCTTAACGAGGAAATTTCCTTTCACGTGAATTTTATGCCATTCCTGCATGATTACATCAGTGGAGAGATATCAGTTCCTCACGAAGCTTTTGATAAACCAGACTCTTTCAAACGTGTTACTTTCACCCTCCATGTGTAGTAAGGTAGCAGTGTTTGTTGGCAGAATGGAATAGCTGAAAGCGTTATTTATTATATACGAAATGTGAACATCTGTATCTTGCTCACAAAGTGAGATGTTCTCGAACCCACACCTGCCTGAAGCTCTAATGTATTGCCGACCAGCTTTACACAATCTTAGATCTGTGTTGTGGACATTATGCACCAACTATGCTGCTTATTTGGAGCAGGACAGCTGTAACCGCGATTCACAATGCTCCCTTAATTTTCACGTTCTCCGCGACAGACATCGGGATGTGTTTTTGTAGCTCCTGAAGTCCACTGAAATTTTGAGCGTTGGCACGAAGGTTGTTGTCATGTAATCACTGCGCCTAAATTCATGAACGCAACGTTGAAGAGACTTGCGCAGTGTTCTTAGTTACGTTTGTCGTTTCACGTGCCACTGTTAGGCAGTTGTGAATACCCAACTTACCTGAACATCTATTGCTCTAAGGACAGGCTTGAGGACATATTTGCACTCAAACTGAGGTGTCCTCAAGTATATGTGAGGGTAGCCGAGTCGTGTTATTTTGAGAAGAAATGCAGAGAAAAGGAGCAGCCCGAGATACCATAGATTATATACACGTGTGAGTATTTTTGTGTTAAGAAGTTGATTTTGGGCAACATTCGAATGTACCGTGTTAAGGAGAAACTGATAGCAGCAGTCCGACATAACCAGTCTGTGATCCCATAGACTATGCATTTGGGATCTGTTCAGTGGACTTTGCATCATTGTTTTCTATTTACACAAGGTGTAAGGTGAGCTTTATGAAATCTACTCCTGCACCACGATGCGATTTTTTGTTCTTGAAACTACGATGAAAACCATTTTTTTTTTGCATTGGATAAAAATGGGGACCGCGCGTATACACTCTCATTCTTGACATGCTAACAGTGGAACCATGTGAGGTTGTATAGTTGCAGAAAAAAATACTTTCAAAACTTAGTTCCATCACTAACGTTCACAAGGACTGTGAGATTTTTTTTTTTTTTTTCGTGAAGCAAAACATTTGTTCCTATTGCGTGTAAATATTTGAAGTTTTGTGCTGTGGTTTGTGTGCGTGTGAACTGCTGTGATATGTCGTATGGTGAGAATCCACATTTTACAAAACTGACGGGCCTGTCACGAAAAAAAAAAAGAAACTCGGCGAATCTGTGATTGTCACGGGAGGAGCGAGTCTGTGCGGGCACACCTTTATCCAAATGCAACTGACAAAGATAACGTGTGCATTTTCATTTCTGTGCTTATATATGTATATTTACTTCGGTCTTTTAAGGTGTCCTTCCTCGTTGTAGTATTTAGTCACATCTGTTACTACACGTACAAGTAATGCTGTGTCAAATAAAGTCTGTGCTTACATGCAACTACCTGGTGGTGGTGTTCTTTCTTTGGATACATGTGTCAGAGGGTTTGCTTGTTTGTTTGCACATCACCTTTATGAAAGGAAGTGCGAGTGCATTTAACCAATGCAATGGTTAGTTATAATGCCGCATTGAACAACTGTGGTAACTTTTATATATACTTAATAGCAGCAATGCCAGGTACCCCTTTGAAGTTCATAAATCTTTTCAATCATAGTAGTAGCTTATTACTTGTAGTTCTTGGGACACCAAATGCTCGCTCTAGAAGCTGTGAAGCCTTTCCTAGTCGCATGTTTGCTGTGCTGTTAGTGGATGGTGTGGAGTGCATGCACATTTCCTTTTGTAAGGGTGACATGTATGTGCATGTTAAAGATATGGATATGGTGACAGGCTGGGTAATTTGTCTATATCATTCAGAGAGGCCTTCATTCTGCAGTGGACATGCGAGATGATGGTTAACAAGTGGCTTCATTTTTCAATGCTGATTTTAACCGGAGGACACAGTTATTCTTGAAGTGGCAGGCTTGCACACAGAGTTGGCTTTTACATAATTGTTAAAATTCAGCCTTTATTTACTTACGTGAGAATGCGCATGCAAGGAAAGGTTTTTTTTTTTTGTCAAATTTGTTACGATTAGGCAAAGCATCACAAGTTTGCAGTGTCATTCTTCCTGTTTGCCTCACCTGCAGCCGTTGGAATAAAAGTCGTATAAACAGGATTAAGGAGCTTCAGACAGGCTAGCCTATATCTCGGAAGGTGGAGCTAACCTTGTCAAAAACGGCCTTGTCATTCTTGGAACATTAGTTTAAAGGTTTAGTGTAAAGTGACCATATTCCACTTACTCCAAAGCGGGACGAAGGGGCGGCGGGAGGGGTGTTGCGGATTGGCGGACGGAGGAGCATCATATAGTTCAAACAGTAAATTTCACTTTTAACAGCGGAGCGCTGTTTTAGACTTGCAGTAAGTGCGCGTGAGTCCGTGTGTGCGCAAAAACTGGGACGTGTAAGCGCCAAAAGAATTGGGCAAGCCCCACTCGCGAGTACAGCATGTGCGAGGGAAAGTGAAGACATTAGAGGGAGAGAGCGGTGGGGAAGGAGGTTGGGGCCTGGGGTGGGAGAGAGTAAAGCTTAGTAAAACGATGAGTGCTGAGGCAAGGACACGAGAAGGAGGAGGAAGGCGAGTTGCAAGCGATCGAAAGCTCGTCGAAGTGGACAGGAAAAAGCAAAGGAGGAGGATGAGGAGAAGAATGAGGGAAAACGCGATAAAATTTCGAGGCGAGATTCGAACCAGGGTACCGATGGTTCGAGCGTCCTAACCACTTGGCTATCCAGGCACGGTAGCTGAACAAGCATTTATGGGAACCATATGATAGAGAACGAGAAGAATATACAGAGAAAGAAATGTAGAAAGAAAGAGAAATACAGCAGACCATAACCATGTATTATGTATAGTATAGTACACCGAAGGAGTGTGATGGCCGGGCTAGCTGACCATAACTGCGAGCCGGCTTTCGGCCGAAAGTGTCCCGAAAGCAGGTTGGCGGGACAGCGGGACACCAGACGCAAAACTGGGGCATGTCCCGCCTTAATCGGGACGTCTTGTCACATTGTCGCTGCCCGCCATTTTGAGGTCATAGATCGTGGTCGTCTTGATCCTCATCCCAATTAAATATGATCGTGTGGCAGTGCTTGATCCGCATTGGCCTTGATGGCAATCAGAAGTGCCTGTGCAATAAAGATCTATTACCGGTGACACACGGGCACTTTCAATCGTGATCAGGGCGGATATCTGGATGAGGCTCTGTTGTGATTTGGTGTACATCTGCGCCAAACTCGATCCGGATTAGTTGGACCACATAGCTGCACTGTAACGTAGCGGCGACCATCTTTTTTCGCGATCGAGAAATACGATCCGCGGGTCGGCTTTGATCGCGATCGAAAGTGCCCGTGGGACACAGGCAACAAACAATCAGGAGGCATCAGTTGCGGGGCCTTTTACGATTTTAATTAACTGCGCTGTCTAAGAAAGTTCTCACGCTTCCAATTTTAAGTACATGCTCAGAGGCAGACTGCCCACAGCGGCGTGCTCTATGCGGATATGGTCCGCCGATCCTCGCTTATGCGCTCGAAACGAAACCAATTGATCTGAACCTCCTTGGGACGTTTCATCGCCATCGGCAGTAGTCCAACCAACATGGCCGCGCCCATTCTACCGTTGCCGTTTCGCTATCGGCCCCGACAGTAGACTTTCATTTCTTCTTCGAAGGATGTATTCCTTCTGTGTCTTCCTTCCACTTGCTGCGTAATGGCTGCCCAGCGCAGTGCATGTTAAGACGCTTGATTTACAGTGTCGGGCTGATTATTAGCCTAAAAAACGCGGAGGTCGGTAAGGTCAACAACTTTGTTTACGTTACTGCCGATGGAACGCCTTATCGCGATTCGTCGCTGCTGCCAAGGATCGCCGAAGGATTATCCCAGGTAAGAACTGAAACCAGGACAGTTCCCATTGTTCCGAGCATCATTCACGAGCGGCAATGCCGCCGTTTTACGTCTGTGGAGACGCCAAACGAAAAAGCCTTGGAAGATACATCGGGCAACAGGTGTTTCAAGGACTGCGGCGTCGATCACAAAGCGCATTCCGATGGCGTCGTCCTTGTGCGTGCGATGCCCGCCCGTAAAGTATGGACGAAACCTGGGAGCAACTGTCAGCACGGTAGGCGAAAAAAGGGATAGTCGTGCCGGCCTAGCGTTTACAAAAGTGTGCTTCCGAATCTGTTGCTGCTTTCGCGACCTGTTGCTCTACGCAATACGCAGTTCGTCTCAATGCGGTTGTCACACGACGCACTTCCGATCGCGATCGAGCCCTGTCGGGATCGAATTTCTCTGTCGCGATTGGCTCATTTCTGCAAGCTGCGGAAGGGATTCAAACGCGATCGAGAAATTCTATTTGGATCGGGCTCGATCGAGTTGCCAGTGCATTTGCGTTTTCCGGCTCCAAAAAAATTAATCGTGCAGCATCGTTCACCTCCAAAATGTTAAAGTACTCGTCTCCACAAGTCAAAGAAACGATACCGCTGCAAGAGCGAGCTTTATCTGGCGAAATGTTATCGGTTTCATGCGCAATATTCCGCGGGTTGATTTCGTTACTGGCGTTTTTCCCGAGATTGTTGTGGCAACGTGGCCTGAATGTACGCACAGGGCTGCTTAACCTCACAAAACCCACTGCATCTTTATAAGTTTAATGTATTCTTCAACATTGTGTTTTGAGTGCGGTGTAGCTTAACGCAAAATATCGTGCTGGCGTTTGGAATGTTGGAGCGAGTTTTACACGTTTGAACAGCTAACCAAATAATGTTGCAGTGTACTAATAATTCACGTGCTTATCTTCCAGACTCTCACTGTTGTTATATAGATAACTTTCGAGGAATTGTGGGTTAACTCTTATTTTCATTCAAGGTTGTGATTTGGACATTGCAAACACCGTGTTTTTAATTACCGTGCAGTATCTGTACACTGTGAAAAAATAAAGGTAGGCGAGACTTATACTAAGTGTGCCTTTTACACAATATTCCGGTTACATAGGCAAATTTGTCATTTTGATGTATTGTATTATATTGTGGTTAGTGTCACTCCCAGGTGGTGACACAAATAGATTTAGGGACACGTGCTGTAGAATGCACACTCCTTCGGATTGATTGTGGCACCCTGAAATGCTTGTTTCAGCGTGGACGAGACCAGCATGTCTTCAGTGGGGAATGGGTTAATGGTAGACCCTGCGGCCATATTTCCGGAAGAACACAACTTCCCCGGGAAAAAAAAAGTCAGAATATAAACAATGTACACTTTTCTGGAGCAAGAAAAACTGGTAATATTTGAAGTCTCCTGCAAAAAAAAGAAAAAACGAAGAACGACGGCTATGAGAAGAAGTTTTATAGAAAAAAATTCAACTGAATTGCAGGTAACGCTGCCGATGTCCAGGCTACTACAGGCTGTCATCACATTCACCGTCATTTGAGCCTCTGAAGCATGGCTGTGTCATCAAGGTATCTCCTCCTGTTCCTGTCGTCGTGTGCACTCGCCATTTCCTTTGGCGTGGCAGACGATTTCGACAAAGGGAACCGGTGTGGCTGCTTCAACCGGACAATGGCCGAAGGCGAATACCACTGGACTTGCACGGGTGACGGGGAGCTGACGCAGCTCCACGCGTGCTTCGTCCGGGCACCGGAGAGTGCACCCCACGGCCTGACGCTGCGAAATGTCAGCGCACCCGTACTCACGGTGGGCTCGACCCGGTTTGTGGCCAGGCTGGAGTCCCTGTCGCTGCATGAGTGTCGTTTCAAGGAGCTCAACCTGGAGGGAGCCAGCAGCCTAACGTCGCTGAACTTGGCATTCAATCAGCTGCAGGCTGTCGACAAGGTGAGAATCATTGTGGGGCTTTTTTCTTGTTTTGTTTAGTTCTGGTTCATGCTGCATCTTGAACCAACAGAGGTCAGGGAAAAAAAGGTCTGTATGAGCCACCACTGGTTAGCCAGGGGGGGGTTGAACACCCCCTCTCCCCACCCTTAATTTTACAATTTTATGTGTGTATACATGCATGCACGCACAAATACATACAAATGCACGTACAAACATACATAAAGCACGTACGAACCCCCCTCCTCCTCCGAAAAAAAGTTTGAGCTACGCCCCTCGTACGAGCATCTCCACTCCAAAAAAAGTTGCACCTTTGGCGGTGTGACATCTCTTGGGGTGGTGTTATAGAACATTCCAAAGGGTGTCTTAAAAGGGCATGGAGAGAATAAGAAGGTGCGCTTTAGAGGTTGTTTTAAAGGGACACTAAAGGCAAATAACGATTTATGTCAGAGTGAGGGGTCCATGTTTGAGAGCGCTTTAGTTATCTAGAAACTAAGGCAAGACATGAGTTACGCCACCAGTACGACATTCTGGAACTCTTTACCTGCAGTAAGGAAACTATACCAAGGCTTTCGTAGCAATGCAGAACTTAAGAATAAATACAGTGGCTTGAAAAATGGAGAAGTAAAGCAAGCAGAGATACGTAAAAATACTATGCAACAACAATTTACTGTCACAAAAATACATCAGAAAAGCAGTACGCCGTACATCACAAGCACCTAGCATAATCTCCTGTGCCAAATGTGCAAAACAGAGGGGATTGAAATTGATGGGGGAGGCATTCCTCCTGCAATGCACATTCAGTAGGCTGATGATTATGATAGCTCAAAGGGACCCCGAACTGTTTTTGATGGTTTTGTACTAATGCATTGAGCATGTTGAGCAAGTCTGAACGATCATTAGTACATTTAATTAGGCTTTCTATGTAATCTGTAATTTTTACGATGCCTTAAAAGGACACTAAATTGAAACAGTGAATCTATTTAGATTGGCAAATTTTACTCTGAGAACTCTAACGACATTAATTTTGCCATCTCAAGTTTATTAATAAGTACAAGAGAAAATCAAGGTCAAAATTCCGTTTTTAAATTTCGCACCGAAATCTCGGTGTCACGGACATCAAAGTGTATTTTCCGTATCTTGGCAACATTGGCTCAATGAAATTTCCTAAAAACTTGGTATGTTAAGCCTCTGGCCCCCTCAGAAGGTAATATGCTTCATTTTTACCAATTAGGAACTACGTAGGCCTTAGTTGACGCCATCAAAATCCATGATGTCACCGTGATTGGTGAGGGAATTTCAGTGTGGCGTCGCCACCCCCATTTTCTTTTTGTGCATTTTTTTGCTTATCAATCGTCTTCTCGTGGCAAAGCGTGGTGATTTTGGTATTTTGAAAGAGTAATTTACTAATACGAGAAACATTGTTTTTCCCTTTAGTATCCCTTTAAATCTGCGGATCGCTGCAGGTTGCAGCAGCTCAACCAAACGAGCTTAAGCTCACTACCATGGCAAGGAATGTGTGATGTCATGCCGGCAATCTATGATTGCCAGTTTTTGCAACCTGATTTGCAAAAATGATGTTTGTAACAGTGGCATAGCCAGAAGCTTTTTTTTAGGAGGGGTTCAATCACCCTTTATGTATGCTCGTGCATGTGTATGTGTGCATGTGTGCAAAACGTGTGCATGTGTGCCCCGTGCAAAACAGGAAAATTTGGGTGGGGGTTGAACCCCCCTCCCCCCCCCCCCCCCAAACCACCCTGGCCACGCCAGTTGTTCATAATCATTGAACACTTTATTGTTTTGTTTGAAAAAAAACATTAATAGAAATTGAATACATAATCACAGTTTATCGCTAGACCTTGGGACTTCCGATAGATAGCAAACGTCATCTGCCAGGGATACAAAGTGCTCCTTGTTGATGTGAGCTGCACGACCAGTTTGTATCTCGAGGTTTCTTTTTGCTAACATTATGCATCGCCCTTGCTGCGTTGTAGACTGCAAATCTAGTTATTTCTACAATGTTTATAGGTACGGGCTAACTGGCATTTCTTTGCAAACTTGCGCACAGCGAGTATAAAGACAAGTGTACAGTAAGGACGACGAGGATGAGCGCCAACCTCATCATTCTTTCTGTCTCCTTGTCTCGCACGCGCTGTATGCAAGTGTACAATAATGATTGGTGACATGTCAAGCTGCGACATCATGTCCCTGTACAAGGCAACTGGTGAGCAGAGTCACTTCATCCGTACAGTGAGCATCAGGATCTTGCTATCCAATGAACACCAGGATCCACGTGTATACGGGCATAACTTCACTCCGAAGTGGCGATATTTGTGTTTATCGATAATTATCTCACATAGTTTTCGTTTGATCGCATACTTCGAAGTGCTTGCAAATTGTTGGCGTACCGGAGAAAAAAAAAAGTGAGCAGCGAGTATCCTGGTCATACAAAGATCAAGCATGTGCTAGAAGGCGCGGCATCCGTGATTGGCTACGGCTAGCTGCCATCGCTAGCAATGGCTGTATGTTAGACGAGTGGAGGAGGAAGGGCAGTGCCAAGATGGAGGATAATATTCAGTTACCTGCAACTGCCTTGATACAAGGTCCATCACTTTATCTATGGTGAGAACGATTTGAGGACATTGTTGCCGAAACATTAACAGAATTTCAAAACAAAGTTTCTGGGACCCTTTAAAGACCTTCTAGCACTTAGTAAAAGCTGAGAAAGACAGTTGCAGACTAGCCTTAGTAATAATCGTAGGCAGCTAGCTTCAGAGTATTTCTGTCCTATATATTTGCAGTTGACATTGCAATGCGTTGGCCAGTTCGATACTTGTACTGCAAGTTTGCTAATCCTGTTGCACCACCAGGTTATCTGGCACTCTCAACTGCAACTTTGCTCACTTGGCAACCATTTAGGTTGCTCTAATAGAACGCTGCCTATCACCTGTATACATAACATGAGATGTGCAACTTGTTGCTGTTAATCTTGGCTGGTATATCAGCAACTTGCAGTTTTTGTTTGATTTACATTGCCATCTTGCTATCTCTTTATGTTGCACCTCTGGTTATCCCTCCCATTGCTTGCTGGATAGTCCATAACTTAGTACATGTCACATTATGTGATGCATGCGACATGTCGCTGGCATCCTGTAAATGAACATGGAACATGTGCATGAAGTTGGCGATTAAGTTGTTTTATTCAGTTCTGAAGGCTTGCCATCACGTGCTGCGTGGACCTGCTTGTCCTTAGTCCTACTTGTGAGCGCTGCATGACCTTCATCATGAAGGAATCGCTTCCGCTAATAACCCTTCTCTTTTGTAATGACGATGACGTGAGAATCGCCATGTTCACTCGATTTTCCCCGCAGACTTGGTTCGCACCACTGGCGAATCTGAGGCAGCTCAACCTCTCGCACAACTTGCTGACTACCCTGCCGGCAGGCCTGACTGAAAACCTGAAGGCGTTGGACACGTTGGACCTATCACACAACCATTTCCCAAAACTCAGCACGCACTGGTTCAGCGAGGGCTCGCCCCTGCAGCACCTGAACGTGTCCGACAACAAGCTGGAGCACGTGGCTGTTTCGAGCACCGATGCGTCGACACTCTTTGGTGGACATCTGATGGCACTCCGCACGCTGGACCTTTCGAGGAACCAGGTCAGGAGGGGCACTTTTTTGTGTGTGTATCTTTTAACAGCAGAGCTGTTTAGGCTTGGAGAAACCCCATTAGTTATGAACAAAAATTATCATCATCATCATGAACCGGCACATGCTCTCTCCTTCATCTTATGCTTCACTCCCAGAACATGTGCACCGATTTGTTCGGCATGCAATGCAAGAACTCTGATGGGCGAGAGAGCGAGTACAGAGAGAGAAATAGAGAAAAAGAAAGGGAAGAGAGACAGAAAAAGACAGAGAAATAAGTAGACACAGAAAGAGAGAAAAAACAGAGAACAAGACATAGACAGAAAGAGCGAGAAAGAAAAAGATAGAGAGAAATAGAAATTAACAGAGACAGAAAAGAGATAGAAAAAACTGAGAGGGAGAGAAAAAATGAAGATAAGCAAGGAAAGCCGCCCAGCTCCGCACTTCCTTCAGGCTTGGCATCACTAGTGCAAAGCTTCCTTTATTTTTTTGTCCACATAGATCTTTCTGTATTTTAACAGCCGAGCTGTTTAACCCCTTAACTGCTTTACTTTTTTTTTTAATTTCCCAACCAAAAGTGCCTATTTTTTTTATTGCTGATATCGAATCTGATTGTGCTAAGAAGTAGCTAGTCGATGTTAAAAAAATGTTTGTACCACATACTTAGTCAAATCAAAACACGGAATAACGCAAGGGGGCCTGTTGCAGCTCCTGCACCAACAGTGAGTTTCCTTTCTTAACTTTTTCCCGTTTTCTCCTCACTTCCGAGAGCAAATGAAGCGCTTTTGAAGAAACTGCTGAATATATTCCATAAGGTCATCTGGCGATGACAAGTTGAAAGTCTTGCCTGGAATGGCCAAGAATGGAAAGCGAGGAGGCTTCACAGGGAGGATTGGCCGCATCAAGCAGGATCCACTGGCGAGCACTCACCATGTTCGCTTCCGAGCTGTTTTCATCATCACCGGAAGAGATGCTCAATTCACCGCCATCGCTGTCGTCACTTCCGGACACAAGATAAACATCTGTATCCGAATCATCATCACTCGAAGAAGATTACGAAAACGAAAAGCTTCTTTTTCGTGTTGACAAGCCAGCTATGCATGGGTGGCCGCCATTGCAAGCCATCTTTTCATACAAAAACCGCGCTCTTTCCGCAGGAGAAAAATGAATTGTCAAGTAAATGCTGCCATCTGGTGGATTACACGCAATCTAAGCTGTAGAAGAGTGCCTATTGTCCTGAACGCTAGAGAGGAGTACCTATTCCGCTAGGACGAGCTCTGCTCATCCAAAGCAGTTAAGGGGTTAAAGCCGAGGTGCATCTCTAGGGATCCGTCGTGCACACTTTGTAGCCCAGTTGTGAGAGCGAAGCCTGATGCGAGGGAGAGCACAGGTAAAGCTAAGTGGGTGAAAGGGATGCCCAGTGTAGTGAGTTGAGCATGGTAGAGAAAGGGTAGCAACCTGGAGAGGGTGACGCTGGGTAGAGAGGAGGAGATCAAAGGCAAAGCTATGGCTGGAGCGAAGCAAGGGGTGTGGAGAGGAGGAGGGAGCAGGAGCGTGATTGGCTGTGCCTGTGAAAGGAGTCAACCAATGGTAGCGCACTCTCGAGCACAGGTGGCGCAGGTGAGAGAGAAGGAAGGGCACACTGGGTGGTTATTTTGTAAGCATTCTGTCACAGAACGTAGGCGGTCCGTTCTATCGGGCCGCATGCGATTGGTGGAGGCTCGTTTGACGGTGAAGACGTGAGAATAGGCAAGAATGGTCATAGAACGGTCTCCGGTCCCGTCCTTTCGATACAACGGATACAAAAACGTCTCCGGACGACTTGGATTGGATCGAAACGTAAGTGCTGGAGCCGGAGAATCGAATTTCGATCCAATCCAAGTCGTCCGGAGACCATTTTGTATCCGTTCTATTCTATTGATAGAACGGGGCTGGAGACCGCTCTATGACCGTTCTTGCCTATTATCACGTCTTGACCGCCAAATGAGCCTCCACCAATCGCGTGCAGCTGGATAGAACGGACCGCCTCCGTTCTATGACAGAATGCTTACAAAATAGCCCCCCTGATGCAACCAGCTTTGGTGTTTAATCGGCCCTTCAAGACGTTAAGGCAGTTGAAGCTGCGCATAAGTTTTTTTTTTAATTATCGCGACTAGCGTATAGCTAAAGACAGCACACAAGACAGGTAGCGCCTGTCCTCGTCTTGTGGGTATTCTCTTCTGTTGCATTCTGATCGTACAGAACATAATCACCCAGTGCAGTGCTTTACTGCCTATGTTTTACTTTGAAAGACATCCGTTGTTGTATCTTAACAGCTGTGGTTTTGCACTGCTAAGTACGAGTGCACCAGTCCAATGCCCCGTCATGGGAGCGGTATTTCATGGGGACAAAATGTAAAAGCACCTGTGTACTTGGATTTTGGTGCATGTTTATAGGACCGCAGGTGATCAAAATGAGTAATCTGGAATCCCTCATTACAATAAGTTTCATACTCGTTTGGTACTCCAGTATTTAATTTTAGAGCACTTTTGCAGCACCTATTCCTGCATATTCCTGCGTTGACCATCGTCCCTTGGCCCTTGTCATAACCGAGTGAGCAAGCGCAGCGAAAGATATCCCCACTTGTGTGCCCTGTGACGATCTTCTTCTTTTGCCCTGCAGTACGCGCTCCATCACAGAACATAAAGAAGAAACAAGAAAACAATTGTGGGTTGTCTCTCGCGCTTGAGGAACAAATCAAAGCAGTACATGCCATAGTGTAACAAACACATGGGCATTTATCAGCACCTTTTACACAACAGTGAGCCTGCCAGCTGAGTCATACAAACAACTAAAGTAAACGGACAAATAGCACATATAGTGCCATTATAACACACACACAAACATAGCACGCACACACAAAGCAACCTAAATGTCGGGTCGCTGACGTTGGGCTCACCATGGTAGGGAGTCTGCGGAGAGAAGCTGTAGAATCACCCCATGGACATCGCGCGGGGCTCAACCGTCCACGAGCAGTACCCTAGACCAAAGATGGCGAGTGCTGTTCCTCGTCAGCCCGTGTAACCTTGCCGCCAGGTGGCGCCTCCACAGGAACACAGTGCCATTCCATGCGCTCCGGCGAGTACGTTAGCTGAGTCGCCATTAATGCCCCGCGGTGATGCTGGCCCACAGGGATGCACGGGCGTCATGAGGCAAAAATAACTTTACAGCGGATGCGAGCAACCCCACACATTGAAAGGTTGTAACCTAATGAACAAACACAGAGAAAGATATGACTCGTCCACCTCGACCCATGCAATGCTCTTCTTCTTTTGGCTTGAAGTTCACGTTGCCAGAACAAAAATAAAAAAAGAATAGAACAGTTGTGTTGTGTCAAGCAAAGAAACGAGCCCTCAAAATCCTCTTCTTTCATTCATTCGTGGCGAGGGTCTCATTGGCAGACTTGATGCCTTCAGGAAATGTGCAAGGGCTTATTGGTCAGTTGTCTGCTTGTTAAAGGATCACATGCTATGTGACTCCATCTGGCAAAAAGAAAGAGTGTTCCACACTTGCTGTCATGGCTATGAGCTGCGCTGACTAACACTTCCAGGGTTTACATGCACATAAACACCTGATAAAGTGGACGAGAGGACGACCACCGCCGTAGCTCACTTGGTAGAGCATCGAGCGTGTTATCCGAAGGCTGCAGGCTCGGTCGCTGCCGGCGGCTAGTTGTCTTTTCGTCCGCCTTACTTTCTTGACATCTATATCACAATTGCTACAATATGCTTAAAACAGTACAATTAACATCCCCTATACCTTCCTTGGCTTTGTTATCTGCTGGTTTTTCATTATCAATTATAAAGTCACCTAGTAACATTACCTTGGAATCAAGGGTTTATTTCGTGCTGATATTTGGCTGGTTCTTCTTTCCGGGAAAAAAACAAAAGCCCACAAAATAAGTTGAATATGAAACAGATGTGTATATATGCACTCAAACCTCGTTATAGCGAACACGGATATAACGAATTATCGGTTACAACGAAGTAAATGAAGAATACTCTTGGTAATGTGGTTGGTAAATGAAGAATACCCTTAGTAAATCAAGAATACCCTTGGTAAGCTGCAGTGGTTCGACTGTACGCTTATAACGAATTTTCGGATATAGCGAAGTTAATTTCATGTCAGATGTGACTTTGTTATAATGAGGTTTCAGAGTATCGTCACGCGAGTGCTACCTGAAAATGCTTCTCTGTGACTCATTGATGCTCGTGCATTTTATCAACCGGCTCGACTGCGTTCAATGCAGTTGCATTCAGTGCCAGGGCTGGAGAAGCTGGAAAAACTGAAGTGGTTGTGGCTCAACCAGAACCACCTCACCACTCTTCCGCCACACGCGTTTGCCAACAACGCAGTGCTGGAACACTTCTCCCTCTCCGGTAAGTTGGCCAGAGCCTTGCGTTGCTTGACTGTATTGATTTTGCCATGCCCACGCTAAACAATGAAGCTTTGTTTGTCAATTTCTTTTTACAAAGGCATTAAAAGACATATGTACAGTGTGTAACTATGTACAGTCGCGGTCAAAATATTGGAGAACACTGGAGCGCGTGGCAAAAGGTACCGCGGCGCCTTCTGATGGCTGTTTGCGAAGCTCGAGAGCGTGCACTGCGCACTTGCATCCTTGTTTGCCTGCCAGCCTGCTTGTTCGCTCGTGCCAAACGCCGGAGAAAGCGCACGGTGGCATTTCTGCAGTCGCCTCAAGCATCATCAGCTCTCTATAAGATTAAGAAAGTGTTCACAGGTTGTTGCACACCCAGATTAGGTGTGCATATTTGCAGGCTGCTGTTTATAACAGGTAATGTTTTACGGACAACATGAAAAGAATGTTTCAACAATTTGGGATGGTTTTCCGTACAGATGAGATGGAAATATTAAAGTGATTGTTAAGCTCCTTGCAGCCTACTCATTTGTGAGAAAGTAGTCTCGGAGACTGTGAAAAATGTGCATTTAGTACTTTAGTCATACTTTTCAGCACCTCTGTCCCTTCTGGTCCGAAACTAAAAAAAAGCAATGCTTAATTAAAAGTGATACTTGCTCGTTCTTGTTCACTTGCACAGTATGTTAACTTTCCACCTTAGAAAAACATTATTAAAGCATACGTTGCTTTTTCTTTCACCTAATACAGTTTTTTAAACCTACCAGATATACACCTTGAAATATGTCTCTACCAATAAATTACCTACTGAGGAGGGCATAATTTAGGAGAAAAGCCAAAGCATCTGATTCACTGATTACCGTATTTTCCCGCATAATTTGCGCACCCCTAATATTTAGCCATCATTACTAAAAAAAAATATTTACTCGCATATTTCATGCTCCCCTCCCCGCTCGAGCCAGCTCGCCGGCGTGCACGCACGCAGGGACTTTGGATGGCCGTGGTCCCTGGTCCTCACTGAGCAGGCGAGCGCAGTCATACACAAGACGGGCTGCGAGTGCCAAGTCCCTTCTTCTGATTACTTTGTTCTATTCTCCGGAAACTGCCAAACTACGGTATTCTAGGGACCATACCAAACGTACCCGAACACCCAAACCTGTTCACGGGTTGTCAGAACTGCTCGAGCGTTCTCCCGCCGCGAGGTTGCATGCATGCGACATGGCACGGGCCATTTTCTGCATCGGAGGCGTGCGAGGGCCAGTTGCGCCAACTTTTCCACTTGCTGCCCCTCCTCCTCTGCGTCCGCGCAATGTTCGCACTGCAACACAGCCTCGGTTGATTTCGGAAGTTTAGATTTCACGATCAGCCAGCTACGTTTTCACTGTTCTCTTGCGCTTGGCTACAATAACTATTCTGCCAAATTCAAGCTCACTGTTATGGAGTTTGCCTAAGAAAATGGGAACCGTGCCGCCGCCAAGCACTCCAGTGTGAATGAGAGTGACATTCGGTACTGGATAAAGCAGAACAGTTCGCTTTTTAATACAAGATCGGGAAGGAGAGTATTCCGAGGCACCTCATTACCCCCAGCGTTATCGCGAAGAGCTTCAAGAAGACGGAGCTGTCGAACGCGCTCGACGAAACCGAGGACGACGCGCTTTGGGAGTGCGGTGACAGCGGCCACGACGATGATTCTCAGTCAGACTTCTCGACCGGTGATTCTGACTAGATCATGCATGACCAAATCTGGCTGGTTAAAGTAGTTCCTAATTAATTCTGTTCCTTCGTTTGCGCTATAATTTATTTTCTTTTTTAATGTATTATACCGCGCGCACTTGGACTATATACTGCGCGTTATTTATGACGTGTTCGCGAAATCTCCGCGTAATTTGCGCACCCCCTCTTCGGCCGAAGCTCCAAATTCGCGAAAAAAAAAAGTGTGCAAATTATGCGAGTAAATACGGTAAACTACTCCATCCTATAATTTTTAGGTGCAAACATTACACAGCACGGTTATATGTGAAAACGGAAGGCGAATGTTATATATGTCTTGTTTTGCATTTCTACTTTTCAAAACTGGCCGCTAGGACCAAAATATTCGCTTGACTCGATTACTTCATCTCGTTGCATAAATCGTGGCTTGCACACAAACTGCCGCGACGTAGAAAAGTGACCTGAAACAAAGCTGTCTTTGGGCTTCCCTCATCCCACAAACTGAAGCCAATCACCACTTTGAGCACCTCTTTGTTGATTGACTTTTTTTGTTGTTTTTTTTTGCATTTGGAAATCATGCCTGCAGATGATTTGATTGCGGAAACATAATTCTATCAAATTTCGTGTGCTTTTATAAGAAAGATGTTCAGTGTAACGAAGGTGTTCGGCACTGCAAACATTATGTTGACAAAACTGTCGTGAGGGCAAGACAAAATTGGTGATTAGAATACCCATCGAACACTATTAACGAACGGTTCATTCATGCCGTGGCGCTGTGCATTGGAAGACAGTGCCATTTGGATTGTGCGAAACTGGAACAATAATGGTGACAACTTGTACGTATAGGCTAAGTTTGTTCCCCTTTTGAAAAGCAGTACGAAATAATGTAGGGGCAGCCCACATGATGTAAATTACCCCTACATTGTTCAAGGGTTGCCCTCTTTATGTGGGCGGATGTAAATCACATAAGCCATAAGCAGCTTATAGGGTAATTTCATGCCCTCTGGATTGAAATGAGATACAGCCTGGTATTGGAAGCCGCTTGTTTCTGGTCGCATTTATTGTCTCATCGAATCAGTCAGCACCGGCGAGGTAAATCCTTGAGTCCCCATGGTTTCAAATTAATGCCATGGGCCTATTTTTCTGGAAGCTCTCTCTATGTGTCAAATGATTCATGAATCATGAGCTACATACCAAGTGCAGTCTCACGTGACACCAGAAACGAAGTTAAGTAGCAAGTGAAAAAAAACAAAAACACGTGGCAGTATTCAGCAGCGGGCTTGGCTTTGGAATTGCGAAACATGTGGTTACACCAAATGGCCAATAATGGGTCTTATATGCGCCAACAAAAAATATACATATGTAGATATGCAGTATTGATGGCAAAGCTGCGTGCCAGTGTAAAGGAATGGTAAACAGCGAGTGAAATTTCGCCCCCAGGTAATCCATGGCACTGCGACGACGAATTTGCTAAGCACCGAAACAACTTGCTGCATTCGCTCACCGCACGAGTGGCCAATCACGGACCGGGCATTGAGCTCCACGACGTCAGCATCACCGAGTGCGCCTCACCGCCTCAGTGGAAGGTGGGTGGGTTTGATCTCATGTTTTTGTCAGCGCAGCTTTGTTTCTAAAATAGTCAGAAATGGGATGAAATGAATAATCTCTTAATAACTAACCTTCTAGCCTATCCTTTGTTTCATTCATTACCTCGCTGCTTCTCAAAAGCCCGACAATTCTACATCTGATACACCACAGGTTACAGTGAATTGACATTATTTATTCCTCTGTGGTCCATTGTCGGGTCTCTCCCGACAACACAACACGGCTGCAGCGGTCTCTTATCGGGCGCTACTGGACAAGCCGTTTTTTGATTGATTCACGCAGGCGTTTTCTCATGGCATTATGCGCCATCTCTTAAAGAGTATGTAAACTTCTTTTAGTTGAGTGTTGCTTTTGTTTTCGTTTCGGACCAGAATGGATGGAAGGTCTGCAAAGGTTTCGTACCTCAAGGGATTAATTCGCTCATTCATTTTGATGGTGATAAGCTGCATATGGAAAGTATACTAGGACTTTTTTATGTAATGACACAGGATATAATGAAGCAAATAAAATTTTTGTTGAAACATCCGGACATTTGTGCGTTTCAAATGTTGTCTTAACAAGTTTAAAGGGACACTAAAGGCAAATATTAAGTCGACGTTGATTGTTGAAATAGCGTTCCAGACGCCTCATAGTGCTTGTTTCGTGCCAAGGAAATGCTTATTTTGAAAGAAAATCACGTTTTAGTGGTCCGCACGGCGTTAGCGGACTTCAAATCATCCGCCTGTACGGGCCTTCTGACATAGCAGTTGCCGTGCCCAACGTTGGCTGCCTTTACTGCCGAGCCGCCGACGCTACGGTTTTTTGTGCAACGACGGCCAGCAGCTTTACCAAGACACAGCCACGGGCCCCTCCGGAACTGTATAGTTCACTGTAACGGAGCTTAGCTTGGCCAGCAGCAGCAGTAGTAGAGTATCATCAGTGCAAAAATAGTGAGAGCCAAGCCCGCGCAACAGTACTTGATACCGAAAGTACCACTGAGACGCGCAGCTCGACGAAAGCAGAACTTTTGAACCCCTCGCACCGTTCTCCATAGTAACGCCAAGAGGTTCTTTTTTCCACGAATCAAACAGAAATGAACGAGCAGCATTTTATTACGTCTCGTGATGCACGGGAGGTTTTTTTTTTATTGCCACTATAGTTTGATTGTACTCGGGGCTCCTGACGTCATTAGAATCATTTCCAAAATATCCCACTTGTGGCGCACATCGTGTCCTACATTTACCTTAATTTCTCGATTAGTAGATAACTGCTGTTGATACTATTGACATTTTAGACGTTCTCACACATTGACCTTTCACTCTGACATAAATTATTTGCCTTTCGTGTCCCTCTAAAGGAGTACTGACACGAATCCTAAATATTTTTGGATTGTCGCTTCAAATGAACACACTGGTGTCGAGAACCCTAAGAAGAGCATTGTGGTGCTTGGGAATGCATCGAATATATACATTTAATAGCACTACCTCGGAAAGACACTTTCGGTTTCGTTATCGAGGGGGCGGCTTCTGAGTGACGTGTCATGGCAGTGTGATGTCACGGGGAGACAGTAACTCGCAACATACTAGCGACAGATCCGTCACCTGCTCGTGGTGCACGTAAACAACGATGAGTTAATTGGTGTTTAGTGACCCCGACAATGATTTCTGTGATTTAGGCTGCATGCAGGACGCAGAGTTTGCAAACTTAGTGAAACTGTGTTGACTCATCACGATAATGTCTATTGTGATGGGGCTGGCTTGCTGTTGTTCAGCGACGGAAATTTTAAAATCAAAGTAAAATGTTTTATACGTGTTGTCTGACTCCGGTGTGTGGAGAGCGTTAACACTGCGCACCAAGGATACGAAAAACGTCCTTTTCACGATGTCTCAAAATCGTTTCAGTACTGTTTTAAAGAACCCCAGGTGGTTGAAATTTCCGGAGCCCTCCGCTATGGCGTCCCTCATAATCATATCCTGGTTTTGGGGCGTTCAACCCCAATAATAAAAAATAAAGGGAAAGAGGCTCCTGAGAACATGTGAGGCAAACATTATAGCGCAGCACGTAGCCTGGAATTTACAATTAAATCTCAATCTCACCTCGAAATCGCTCGCTCTTCTCTTAGCAATTAATGCCATAAACCCAAATTACCGCGTCATAAACACAAAGTCCACGGCCATTGGCTGATTTGAGCATTGTGAGTGGCGTAGCTACAGTGGCCACCATGGGATGCCGCGATGTGCCGGCGTGCTCGCTCGTGTTCACACTGAAAGTAAGACGCGCGTTCAAAGAAAAAGAAATAGTAAAGGAAGTGCTCAAGGTCATCAAGCACGCTGACAAATGGCCGTAGCTTCTTGCCTTCTTGTCATCTCCCCTTGCATAGCTTTCAGTGCACTTGCTGATACAAAAAGAGAGTGAAAGCACCTAAAGTGTGTGGAAAATCCCTGTAACTCCGCTCGTACTTCATGTATTCTAAAAAATTTTGCAGCAGTCGATTAGTGAGGCAGTAAACTACGTTAATGAAGCCATTCGATGATTACTTAGAAAAGTGTTGCAGGGTCCCTTTAACTTTTGTCACGGTGCACTGCATCTGTTGATGATCGACGTCTGAGTTGATGTTCACCTGATGCGTGGGTTACTATGATTGTTTTCCCATGGGTGTGGAATTCAGAAGAACTTCAGTGCTGTGCGTTTGATATGCATTAAACGCCAAGCGGTCGAAATCATTGCCTGAAGTCCCCATTGTGCCATACCTCACGATCAAATTGGGGTAACTTAATTGCATGAAGTTGCACTGCGTAAACGACCGACTTAGCTGGGCCCCCGATAAAAACTGACCTCGCCTACACAGGGCCGCAACCCATTCCTGTTTGGCTTTGCTCTCTGTGACCGATGCGCATGCAACACGTCCGAGTCGCTCACCGTGGACGTCAACTGTACGGGACGAGGCCTCGAAGAGTTGCCTTTGAATCTACCCTTGCGGGCGCGCGTGCTGCGGCTGGCCAACAACCGCATCAAGTCACTCATGCTGCCCTCGAAAGGGTGAGTACACGCCGATATTTTCAAGCGACGCTTGTATTGCCCCACAATTTGGCGTTGTAGGTTTGACCACAAAACAACCCAGCGCCTGCGAGTGTACACAAATGAGGCCTTCAAAAGCGCCAGTCGCATGCGTACTTGTATGCACTGTCTTTAATAATTGATGCTGTCTCGATCTTGGGCTTGTTTGCAATCAGCCGTTTCTGATACAGTGATCTGATCCTTCATCGAGTTTATTGTGGTGACTTGTGATTTCATGTTTCGACATTGTTGCCTGGATATGAACACAGGGCCATCGTTGTTGCCTGTAGCAACTGAAGTGTTGCGCTGCTGAACATGTGGATGACAGTCCAATTCCTGGCATGGAGGAAGGAAACAGGAGCTAGGGAGCATAGCGCAATACGATATAAGGAAATAAACAAAGAAAGCCCGGCCACGGTGATCTAGTGGTTATGGCGCTCAACTGCTGACCCGAAGGTCGTGGGATCGAATCCCGGCTGCGGCGGCTGCATTTTCGATGGATGCGAAAATGTTTGAGGCCCATGTACTTAGATTTAGGTGCACGTTAAAGAACCCCAGGTCGTCGAAATTTCCGGAGCCCTCCACTACGGCGTCTCTCATAATGATATCGTGGTTTTGGGATGTTAAACCCCAGATATGATTATTATAAGAAAGAAAGAAAAGTAGCGCGCCAAGCACGCACACGCCAAGTTTCCCCCATTTTCTCGATAGGGCAAGGGCTCCTGTATTTTTTTAAGTTTTACAACGAACAGCTATTGGCTCCTGTATTAGATTCCCATCTGGGTACAAGCTACCATTTACCAGAAGCACGGCAAAGCTCCAAGACAAAGCCAGCTCGTTCTTAGCAATCTGAGAAAAATTGAAGAACACATTGTAAATTCCAAAGTGTGTTCGGCGAAAGCCTGTGGCCATTCACCTGACTATGCCATGGTATCGGGGGAATCCACATTCTTGGCTGTTGCGAGTACGGACGGATGCTGCCGCCGCGTTGCGCAACTGTTGCACAACGCGCATTGAAAGGAGCAACGCGCGACTGTTGCTATGCGCCTCTGTGCCATCAAGTGATTGCTGAGAGTGTGAGGGGTAGGGGTCACATCCGTGCCCTGGCACCATGCCAGGGCACGGACAGACAACGGACGCCGCGAGTATGAGGCATTAACGGCTTTTGCCTTAAAGGGACACTAAAGAGCAAAACGATTTTTCTCGCATTAGTAAAGTAGTCTTCCATGATACCAAAAACACCACGCTTTCTGCGCGAAGACGCTTAATAAGCAAGAAAACGCGCAAAAAGAAAATACACGTGGTGACGCCACCTTGGAAATCCCGCACCATTTGCCGTGACTTCACATATTTTTGACGGCGCCTGCTTGGGCCTGCGTGTTAAATCGAAGTTCATTGTCCTCTGAGGGGGCCAGAGACTTGACATAACGAGTTTGTGGAAATTTCGTCGAGCCAGTGGTGCCAAAATACGCTAAATGCTCTTTGAAATCTTTTACACCACGAATTACAAAGTTCGGCACGAAATTTAAAAATGAAACTTTGAACTTGGTTTTCTCCTCTAATAATAAACCTATGGTGGTGAAATAAGCTACACAAGAGTTCTCCAAAGCACACTTTATCAATCTAAACCAATTCATAGTTTTTCTTTAGTGTCCCTTTAAAATGCAAAGCACAGTCCACAAGCTGAGCTCATCCTCGGCTGTTTTAACTGCGAAGCTGTTTTAGGCTCGCCGTAATTTGTGTGCCGGAAACAGAAATGATCACCATCATGAATAACCGGCACGCGCCATCTACATCCTCTTTGTCCTCTTCTGCTGCGCTCCCAGAACACATGCGCCAATTTCTCCAGCGTGGCCCGTAATAACCCTGATGGGTGAGAGAGGGAGTACAGAGAGAGACAAAGAAAGAAAGATAGAAAGAAAGAAAGTAAAAGAGAGAGAAATTCCTGGCGAAAAAAAATTCTTCATGAGGCAGGATCGGAGGACGCTCGCCCTTGATCCAAAGGTGAGCGTCCTAACCACTCGGCCTTCCAGGCACACCTAGGAGGGCATAGCATAGCCTTGTATAGTATAGTATAGTGTAGCAAGGTGGTGGGAAAGGGAAGTGAGCGTGAGGAGGAGAGATGTGATGTTGTGCAGGGGTGAGGGGGGAGAGTAAAGCATAGCACAGAAAGAATTAGAAAGAGAGAAATAGAGAGAAATTATGCAGAAAGAGAGAGTCAGAAACATAGTGAGAAATAGAGAGAAAGAAGGAGGAAGCAAGCGAGAAATACAGAGGGGGAGGGAGAAAAGGGATGGAAGAAGAAGATAGAAAGAGCAAGAAAGAAATAAACAGAGAGGGAAAGAGAAATAAATAAGTGGAAATAAACAGACAAAAAAAAGACACAGAGGAGTATGATGAATATGACAATCTTGTCCCGACACGAATACAGTCGAACCCGTTTATAACGAACTCGACAGTGCCGCAAAAACTGGTCGTTATATCAGTAGTTCGTTGTAAATGGACTCGCCCTTAAAAACATGCAATTAGCAACCAAGCCGCTTTTTTTTCTGCGCATTTTTATTGAAAAGTGCTAACAGCTCCTCTGGTGAGAAGTTAGGCCTTCTCGCGTTGTGAAGCGAGGCCCGCTTGCACTTCGGAGTGAACCGACACCGTTCCAATGAACCGCGGCACCGCTACGTGGAGCCGATCATCCCTGGCTAGTTGCGTGCAGCGCGTCGCCTGCTCGGCTCACGCCATCACTGCCCGGCCGCTTGCATTTGTACGCGCATTTGTCCGCTCTTTGTTCCCGCTTCACTTCGGACCGTGCACGGGTGCGGCGAGCAGCCTGTTCGTTCAACGTGGCGAAGACAAGCATTTTGCAAGCAACACGCACTCTACGTATCCGCGATGCTCTGACGGCCCTGCACGACAGGCACGGCGCGCTTGGGTTGCCGCCTAATTAAACACGCTGTATACGCTCGCTGTAAGTGCATGAACGTTTCTCGGTGCCCGTGTTGCTAAACACCAGCGAGCTAGTTTCGTTTACACGAAGCGACGCGCACTTTATCTCGCACGGCGCGGCGGCGGCAAACTTTTGAACAGCAATGGCATCGCGCGCTTGTACTGCTTGTACCGCCGTCACCCGAACAGTCTACGCCACACGTGCAGCCGAGCCGATAGCTGCAGATGACTGTGATAAGGTTGTCGGCGATAAGTCGTAATGGCACGTTCATCGCCGGCCGCCACATCGCCTTTGCTCTCTTCTGATGCTTATCCGTGAAGGAATCCGTGATGCTTATCCGTGAAGACATTTTGCGGCATATTGTGACGTCGACGCAGTGAACATTTAAGCGCCGAAAAGTTATCGCGGTCATCGCAGGCGGTCGTAGCTGCAGAGAACGGCGTCAGGAAAGGTTGCCGTGCGAAAGCTGACTGCAAGGCTTCATGCTGCCTACCACTTTTCTTTCTTTCTTTCTTTTTTCTTTTTTTTACTCCCCACTGCCATTCTGCCACTGAAAAAACGACTGGAAAGCGAGCGACCTCGCTCGTAGCGTCCGAAAGCGGCGCGTGCGGTGCTCGCCGATCTCGGGTATCTTCGTCACGAGTAAACCGGACCGGGGCACGCGCGAGCGCGCGCCTCTCATGCTTTAGGCCTGCTTTAACTTGTTTTCGTTTGGTATACGCCATATTTTTACCGCGACCGGGTCTAAAGTGTTCGTTGTAAAAGTAGGAGGCTTTGAAAAACGTTCGCTATATGTGGACGCAATTTCAATGGGTAGCATAGGAAAATCGTAAGTGCACCGAAATATGGTCGTTATAACCGATAGATCGTTATATCTGGGATCGTTATAAGTGGGTTCGACTGTAACGTGAAAATCCTGTCGCGTACGTCGTCATACCCTTTGCTCTAGACGTGTGGCACATACACGTATAGCACGGGCCACGGTAAGCGGGTATGCGCCACAGGTGATTGACAGTTTATACCTTCCCAGGAGTGGCGAGAACATACATTGGTAATTTAAATATGAGAGCATAAAGGAAACCGACTTCAGCAGCGTTGACCCAATGACTGCAAAGAATAAAAATCAGGATCCCAGCAGGAATCGAACCGAAGCATTCTGCGTGGCAGTCAGGTATTCTATCACAGAGCCACACAACATCAGTGGCGGTTGCAGCACCTCGCTATCTAATTTTACAACAAAGCAGTAAACATTCCATGTGTACTCTTATAATACATGTACAGGCGTAATGCCGGGTGAATGTCAATTGTGTGTCCAGTGTTGGCTCCGCTTTCATAGAAGTCTAATAAACATTACATTTGTATTCCTATGATTCAGCAAGCTATATTCAAGGGTTGATCGACCCCAGAGGAATTCACTAACGAAAGTTACGTGTGACATTCACGTCATTGCACTTCAGGAGAACTTCTTGGCCTAGTTGATATTGCTTACTGTATGCCATACGCTTACTGTATGACAGTTGGAAGTGCCGCCCTTGTCGTCGTGTTTGTGTCTTTCGTGTGTATGCTGTCTTTACTAGCAGCAGAATGTCATACAGTAATGTGCACTTCGTTTCGATAATACTGACATCTGTGTTCTAAAGTGAGTGCTGACGTTACGTCAGACCATAAGGTACCCTTTAAACGCCAGTGTTGTCGACGTGCCTGGTAATGCCATGATGTGTACACGACTACTACGCTTCCAAAAACACGTCGATCCACCTCGCAACGCTTGGCTCAAAGCCAGAAAATGCAGCATAGACAACTGCTCACTGATTGCTTCGCACCTAACTGATTCCCACAAGGTGTGGGATCTGTCCAACTTTCTTCTTTGCTAGACACAACATTAATTAGACCTAACAGACAATAAAGCCAAGGAAAGTATAGGGAATGGGATTTGTAGTAATTATGATGTAAATGTGAAGAAAGTAAAGTCGACAAAAAGATAGCTTGCCTCCAGCAGGGACTGAACCTGCGACCTTCGAGGTTTTTGTTTTGCCTGTTTTTTTGTCGATAAGAATATTTATACGTGGAGGACTGGACACGTATAATGCTCTTGTTTTTTTTTTTGTCTTTCCTATGTGCAGGGAAGGCTGGGACAGCCTGCTGATGCTTGATGTTCATGGCAATGAGATTTCATCCATTGATCAAGTAAGGCTGGCCTACATGGTCAAAAGTCCAGGGCGCTTATGCGAACTGACTGTGCATGAATTTTTTATTTTAGGTTAGCGAACTTAAAAGATGTGTGAGGTTAAGTTAACAGGAACTTATGGCTGCCATATGTGCTCTCTGGAGAGCCAGTTCAGAAGAAAAGGGAAAGGAAGTATCAACCCTTGCTGACAAATTATTGTTCAGCAGCGTACGAGGTTGTGCTACTAGTTGGTATGTAAGGCACAAGGGTTAAACTGCGGAAGCCATTTTTTTTCTTTCGTATAAGTTTAACTGTTAGACCTCTATTTTTAAATGCGAAGCATTTCTTAGCGAACTTCTGCGACTTTGAGCGTATCTATCTTTCTTTCTATCTATCTATCTATCTATCTATCTATCTATCTATCTATCTATCTATCTATCTATCTATCTATCTATCTATCTATCTATCTATCTATCTATCATCTATCTATCTATCTGTCTATCTGTCTATCTATCTATCTATCTATCTATCTATCTATCTATCTATCTATCTATCTATCTATCTATCTATCTATCTATCTATCTATCATCTATCTATCTATCTGTCTATCTGTCTATCTATCTATCTATCTATCTATCTATCTATCTATCTATCTATCTATCTATCGAGCCGCCTACGACTTTGTGCTCTCCTGGCCGTTTCGGTAATCGGATGTATATACCAAAATTGGTGTGTCATAACATGGCCTTATTACGAACACAAATGACAGGTCATATCATGAAAATCATGACACGCATGTCATGAACAGCATGATTTACATTCCACGGCCTTAGGCTCTTGCGGCCGTTCCGTTAATTTCATATACACCAAAATTGGTACGGCGTGACAAGAATTCATGACAAACATAATGACTGGTCCTAAAATGCAAATCATGACGCGCATGTCATGTGCAGCATGATTTATGTGACATGGTCTCTGGGCGCTCGCGGCCGTATAAATGAAGTGATATATACGAAAACTGGTATGACGAACATAACTGACACATGGTAACATGAAAATCATGACATGCATGTCATCTATGACATGATTTACTAGCCACGCTCATGGCGCACTCGCGGTCGTTTTGCTAGATTGATATACACCAAAATTGGTATTGTGCTATGTGACTGTATGAAGAGCATGAATAACAGGCCGTAGCATGAAAACCATGACATCCATGACATGTGTGTCATGATTTACTTGCCACGCTCATGGTGCATTTGCGGCCGTTTCGCTTGCATGATATACACGAAAAATGGTATGTATTGCGCGACACGACCGTATGACGAACGTAAGTGAGAGGTGGTAACATGAAAATCATGACGTGCAAGTCATGTACAACCTGATTTACATGCCACGCTCATGGTGCGCTAGCGGCCGTTTCAGTAGATTGATATACACCAAAATTGGTATTGCGCGAAGTGACTGTATTGATGTGATCGGGGTCCTGCCCAGAGGACCGGAGCCAGCCAGAGTCCCGGGGAGATGTCGAGGAGAGGAGCCCAAAGCTGTTAACAGTAACGTTTATTTACAGGTAGCGTGTTGCTACATGATGGGGTTAGCATCATGGAAGCTCTCGGAGCTCGTGAGAGCTTGAGAGAACTTGTGAGAGCTCGTCGGGAGCGCATCGGCGCTCGCATTTTATGTCCTGGCCTTCCCAGGGTTCCCTGTAGGAAAAAACAATGGAGGCCAGGACAGTCCAATGAAAATTTCCATCTTCACCTCCGCCCCCAAAAGGGGAAGGTGAAACGCCGCCTCCTTCCCAAACCACGAAAGGAGAAAGAGGCACGTTCAGTTCGTCCCATGGCGAGGGAAAAACACTGCCCACCGCGCACACACGGCACAGCACGAAGACGATGAGTCTTACGTGGAAGTCAATTTCGTAGTCTGTTGCAGTGATGGTTATGCGCGAGGCAGACCACGAATTGTGGAAACAGCGGCAACAAGGCGCCACGGAGAACGTGGGAAATGCATCCGCAGACGGTTCCCAGACGCTGGGTCCTTTGTCCGGGGCACCTTGACGACAAAGCAAGCCGCCTCGACGGCCAACAACTCTTCCTAAACTGTCAATCGGTCAGGCGTGCCCAAAGGGTTTTACGAGGGGCGCAGACAACTTGAGAATATTAGACGAACGACCTTCGTGTTGTCGCCGCTCTTGGGGCATCTCCGGAACCGCTGACCCGGAAGAAATCAGGGTAGTCTTAGCCGCAACGTCTCATGCGTCAAAGCGGCGCCAAGCCAGGCAGGCCGATCATAACAGTATGAAGAACATGAATAACAGTTGGTAAGATGAAAACCATGACATGCATGTCATGTATGTCATGATTTACATGCCACGCTCATGATGCATTCGCGGCCGCTTCGCTAGCTTGATGTACACCAAAATTGGTATTGCGCGCAGCGACTGTATGACGAACGTAAATGAGACGTGGTAACATGAAAATCATGACATGCATGACATGTACGACATGATTTACATGTCATGCTCATGGTGCCCTCGTGGCCGTTTCGCTTGCTTGATATCCACCAAAATTGGTATTGTGCTATGTGACTGTATGAAGAACATGAATAACAGGTTCTGGCATGAAAACCATGACATCTATGACATGTCATGATTTACATGCCTCGCTCATGGTGCACTTGCGGCCGTTTCGCTTGCATGATATGCACAAAAATTGGTATTACGCGGCACGACCGTATGACGAACGGAAGTGAGAGGTGATAACATGAAAATCATGACATGCAAGTCATGTACAACCTGATTTACATGCCACGCTCATGGTGCGCTAGCGGCCGTTTCAGTAGATTGATATACACCAAAATTGGTATTGCGCGAAGTGACTGTATGAAGAACATGAATAACAGTTGGTACGATGAAAACCATGACATGCATGTCATATATGTCATGATTTACATGCCACGCTCATGATGCATTCGCGGCCGCTTCGCTAGCTTGATGTACACCAAAATTGGTATTGCGCGCAGCGACTGTATGACGAACGTAAATGAGACAGGGCAACATGAAAATCATGACATGCATGACATGTACGACATGATTTACATGTCATGGTCATGGCGCATTCGTGGCCGTTTCGCTTGCATG
Organism: Rhipicephalus sanguineus; assembly: GCF_013339695.2. NCBI lineage: Eukaryota > Metazoa > Arthropoda > Arachnida > Ixodida > Ixodidae > Rhipicephalus > Rhipicephalus sanguineus. Next base: position 56,524,005 of record NC_051182.1, read on the forward strand.
ATATACACCAGAATTGGTATGGCGCGACGCGATTGCATGACGAATGTAAATGAGAGGTAGTAACATGGAAACATGACATGCAGGTCATGTACGACATGATTTGCAAGCCACACTCATGATACATCCGCGGCCGTTTTCCTAGCTTGATATATACCAAAATTGGTATTGTGCGTCGCGACTTTATGACAAACATGAATAACAGGTGGTAACTCGAGAATCGTGACATAATGTCATGTAGGTCATGATTTACATGCCGCGCTCATGGTGCATTCGCGGCCGTTTCGCTAGCTTGATATACACCAAAATTGGTATTGCGCGAAGCGACTGTATGACAAACGTAAATGAAAGGTGTAAACATGAAAATCATGACATGCATGTCATGTATGGCATGATTTACATGCTATACTTGTGGTGCACTCGCGGCCATTTCACTCGTTTGATATACACCAAAATTGATATTGCGCGATGTGACTGTATGACGAACATAAACGAGAGGTCTTAACATGCGAATCATGTTATGCATGTCATGTACGGTATGATTTACATGCCACTGTCATGGTGTGCTTCCGGCCGTTTTGTTAAGTGGATATATACCAAAATTGGTATGGCACGACACGAGTGCATGATGAACATAAGCGACAGGTCATGCATTGTATATACCAGAATATGCGTTTCATTGGCATGGTGTATACTAGACTGTGCATGCATGCGTGCATGGCAAACATGCGATATGTGGTGGACTAAATTCCATGGCCTGAATGCTTTCATTTGGCTCAAAGACAAACAAGGCGATGTATGCAGCTCTTTGCTGGCTGCTTCGCATTACATCGATTCCCACAGTGCGTGGGATCTGCCGAATTTTTTTCTTCCATAGTCTAACCCTTGTACCTTCCACCTTTCATAATAAACTCATTGTTCATGTAAAAATGTATGCATTCGGGGATGGACAAACTTCTTATCAGCAGATGAAATGACAATACCAAACTTTCCAGGTCTGAACGTTCCCTCTTCGTTGTTCCCCTTCTTTAGTCCGTTGTTTGCTGCTAGGTGGTTCTTTCCCAGTCGATCAGCAAGTAGTCCAGTCTCACACATTGCAGCCAAAAGTCTGAAGAAATTTTGTCAGGCCAAATCTTCGTGGAAAAGGATTCACACACAGACCAAAGTGAGAAGAAAAATATTTAAAGGGGCCCTGCAACACTTTTTCAGCATGGTTAGAGATCGATTGTTGAAGCTTTTGAGAACGCGTGAGCCAAACATTATAGCGCAGCACGCAGCCTGGAATTCACAAATAATTCTCGAAGTCAGCTAGAAATCGTTGCCTCTTCTTTCTACAAGTGATGCCATATACTACTCAAATGACCACACCATATCACCCAAGTTCACGGCCATTGGCTGATTTGAGCATCGTGGGCTGCACAGTTGCACTCAAACCTCATTATAACAAAGTAGCACCTGCCACAAAAATAACTTCGTTATATCCGAAAATTCGTTATAAACGTTTATTTGTAACATTTTAGCTATGACAAGACTGTTCTTCATTTGCTTCGTTATAACCGATAATTTGTTATATTCGTGTTCGTTATAACGAGGTTTGAGTGTACTGCGGCCGCCGCGGGAGGCTGCCACGTGCCCGTGCGCGCACTCACAAGCGCGTTGAAAGTAAGCCGCATGTTCGAAAAGGAAGAAAAAGTGCTCAAGGTCATGACGCGCCCGTGACGTAACTTCTTTCTCCTATGCCATCCCTCCCTGCTTAGCTTCCAACGCGTTCGTAAGGGCGGGAGAAGAGAGAAAGCAATTACAGCGTGTGAAAAATCTCTGTAATTCTGCTCATACTTGATGGATTCTAAGAATTTTTGTGGCAGTCGATTCGTGAGATTCGTGAGGCAGTAAACTCCTTTAGTAAAGCCATTCCATGGTTACTTGGAAAAGTGTTGCAGGTCCCCTTTGAACACAAGCTGAGTTTTGCTGCTACACTGCAGGTGTTCTTGCAAGCAAAAGAAATTTCAGTCAATGCCTGTATCTCAAGTTGCTTTTTTCCAGAAAATTGTAATAATATTGAAATTAAATGATGGAAATTGTCATACACATTTATGCACTGTACTTGAGCTTATGTATAACTACTATATTGTATACTATTTCGTTTGATATTCAGTGTTAGATTTTATCTCTAACTGAATGTAATTAAATTTGATTAGAAAGCTTTACTGTTTGAACACCCCTACGTATTTCATGATTGTTTTCAACTTTTCTGTGTAACCATGCTTGCTAGAATCTATAAAAAGTAATTGGTGCAATTTGTGTAATTAGTAAATGTATTGCTTAACTTTTCTTGCCAAGAAATCTGTCTGAACAGATAACTTGCACATAGTGACTGACACCTAGCAGACTGAATTTGTATGCGTGTTAAAAAAACTTGGTTGGACTGAGACACATCTAGGATATGTGTTGGGAGAGAGAGAGAAGCGAAAGGGGGGGTGTCTGCACCCCCCCCTCCACTAGTGAACTTGTTGATACGCCACTGCACAAGAGTAAGCTTTAAATGTAGGAAAACCATATACAGTAAAACCTCGGTAATTTGTACTCGGTTAATTGGGAATCCCGGATAATTTGTATTATTTGCGCGGTCCCAAATTTTTCCATGTAAGTTTAACCGGATAATTGGTGCGGCCAGTCTGCGACTTCCCGGTTAATTGGCACACTTGGCCGCGACTTCCAAGATATGCAAAGGGTGTTGCGAATCTCGGAGGCTGTAACTAAAACATGCATTTTTTTTTTTTTGATGTACGGATCTCGAAGGCCATGTTTTTTTTACCGGAAATACGTCGTAGACGCCATGTTTTAGCAATTGCCAGGCGGCGATGCGTGCGGTTGCGATCATGATCATCATCATCTCAACAGCGATGTTAGCCACTCTAGCGATATAGTGCCTAGAATATACTGGCTAGTGTGCTGAGCGCACGCTTTGGCGTGGCCACCGCGCTGATGCCTTCCCACAGTCACCGCATGGCGGCGCTGCGACTCGCTAAGGTCCACCACGCGTCGGCGGCTCCTGCGCTTGCGGCTGCGTGGCACGGCGCTTTCTGCTGCGAATACAGTGTTCTTCGTTTCTTTTAACACATTCGTCAAAACAATCGATCGGAAGAAGGAAATCTTAGCGGCAAATTACTGCCCGCAGAGAATCCTCAACTGGTTGTGCACTACAAAATGGCTAAGGTTTCACACGTACTTCACGGTCGTCTGCTAGCTTTCGCGACTCTGTGCTTCACCACCAAAGCGAAGTAGAAAAGTCACAATTAATATACTACGATACACCCAACTTGCCAGTTGAAAACAATCAGCTAAGGTTGACACGTTAGATGCAAGGAATCGTGTCGTAATGATGGCTCACGGCAATTTCGATCGCGATCAAGCCCGACTCGGATTCTTCGCTGCTACACGTGAACATTCGCTGACGATAGCAGGGTGCTTTGAAGGGCCACTTTGTACATCTTATTCCGTTGAAAACAGCGCAAAGACGGGACGAAGGCTAACGAACAGCGCTTGTGTTGTTTGTTATCCTTAGCCTTCATCCCGTTTTCGCGCTGTTTTCAACGCAGCGATTTTACTCGAATTCGATCCAGTCAACTGCAATTCGCACCTCTCAGTCGTGGTCATATTTTATTATATTAGCGGCGCATCACACTCGGTATGATGCACCATCATGGACTTGCAGAGTGTATCATGCGCCGAGGTAGTCGGATCGGTGGCTACGATAATTCTCGCGAGCAGATATTTGACTCGGAGCGGGTCGACAGTAATCGCAAATTCCCGTGTAACGCTGGTATTACACAAATACACTAATATTTCTTGCAGACATTATGACACTAGTTTTTGCACATTGTTCGCTTTCACAAACAGGATGAATATTGCACACCCAGTGCTGCAGATATCAGCATAGGCCCCATACTTTCGGATCGGTTGTTTCGATGTTTCTGCAGTTCAGCTGTGCCTACTGCATTGTTGTACTACATGAGAAAGTCTGTAGTTAACAGAACGTCGTTTATACTCAAATGTAGGGTGGGGTGGGGTCACTTTCACTGTTCTGCGTTTTCCAGCATGGCATCCGTATTTTCTAGACCACATGCAATGAACACAAGCCAGTCTGAATAGAATTCACTACTCATGCATTTTATTTGAAAGGTACCGCTCACTTCACAAAAAAAAAAAACAAAAAAAAACATTACGAATGTGTCTGGAGCTTGAATTTCATCTTACAGAATGAAAGGCAAGTGCAATGAAACCGAACAGGGGTCATTAGTCAACATCGAGATCTCAATTAGATAATTTCATTAGTCTAGCATTGTGATTGGCTGAAATATTGCCTGAAAAAATAAGTGCAACGCACCATTGTGAATATGGGCTCTTGTTCTTAACCGCAATGAACTAACAGTTGGAGGCGGGATGAGACTTCCTTTGGTAAAAAAAAATCAATTTTGGGATTTCAAAATTACTCTGATACAGCATTCCTTTCTTTCAGAAAATATATCACATTTGGGTACTCGCCGTTTCAAAAAGAATTTTAGGTCATTTTTCTTTCACACATTGACAGGTAATGCTCGCGTACCCCTACGCTATTTCTGCGTTTTTCTCAAAAGAACATTTTTTTGTAATTTCTGTACCTTTTTCTCGAGAACTAGTGGGCTTAGAAAACAAATTTCCACGTGTTAACTAATGGCATTTACATAACTGGCACTAGAAGCAGTAGCCTTTGCGCATTTGTATTTTTTAGTATAAAAAATCAGTCATAAGTGGCAAGTTTGATAAATCAGCAAACGTAAGAAAACATAACAAATCTAATTTTTGTTGTACGCTCACAATTTTAGTTCCACTTCTGTAAAGCGTTAGTAGCTACCTTTATGCAAAATTGCAATGTCCTGCAGATGGCAGATCTTATTGAAAAAGTACATTAGTAGAAAAACAAACATAGATAAAAAATACTAAACAATTTCAAACCATTTTTGAGCTTTAATGCAACCTGCGTCTACCTTAAGACATCTCGCAAATCTTAGTCATAGCTTTCATTTCCACTGCTGTACAGCCAACCTTTGAAACTCACTTTCGAAGTTTCACCCCACCTTAATAACTCAGAATATATTCTGAGCTTCACTATGAAAAAGCCCACTGTTCCACAACTTAACCATCAACTTATCAAACACAAGTAATGTTCAAAACACACAACGCACACATAAATGTTAACAAACGCTCAACAGAAGAGGCACAATACAAATAGTCATAATACCAGTTCTGAAATCAGCAAAACACAGTGAAAAATGTTTAGCTGGCAGGGAAATACTCACACGACTGCTTAATACAAAAATATTAGTGAAAAACTCATATGTACTTCAACAGAAAATGCGATAGCCACTCTGACAGTGGTACGAAGCATGTTTTCTGCCTGCCCTGATGCTTCTCCGGCCGTTGCATCATTACTCTTTGCAGTTCTCATTTACTCGTGCGTACTCAAAGAACAGCGCAAACACGATAAAAACTGCGCAGACGTCACCAAGACAAATTCGGACACGAGGCACTAAAGCTGCGGAGGCCAAACCAGCGCGCAGGCTACACCTTTGCGACAAGCGTCGCTGCCTGCCGGCGAAAGTTGGAAGGCATCACCGGCCCTGCCACCTCCTCCCATAGGAAACCCCCTCCGTTCAGCACACTAGCCAGTATATTCTAGGCACTATACTAGCGAAGTGAATGTTTTGTGGAGTCTTTGTGCCATTTGGATGTCGGCTGGCGAGCATTGTGCGATTCGGTGCGACTGCTCCATTTGTCTCCTGTCTCCGCTTGAGTGTCTTCCCTGTGAATTAGTTGATTGAGGTGTGCTTGGAAGGAAGATGCCGAAGTACAAGAGCTTGTCCCTGCACGAAAAGGTGTGCTTAATTGAAGAGGCCAGCAAGTCGACGGCGTCGAAAACGGCTCTCGCCGAAAAGCACCACGTGCCTCTGTCAACGCTGTGCAACATCATCAAGAATAAGGAGAAAATTCTCGATGCTTACAGCAAGATGCACTCGTCAAAGCGTACACGAGTACGCCCGCCTACGTACGCCGACGTTGAAGCAGCTCTCATCGACTGGCTGCAGAAAGCCAACGCAGCACACCTTCCTGTGAATGGGACCATATTGCGTGAGAAGGCCAACCAGCTGGCGCTGCAACTTGAACGTTCTGAGTTTAAATGCAGCAATGGATGGTTTTGCCGATTTAAGGAGCGCAACAACCTGACATTCGTGACTGTTTGTGGCGAGAGTGGCAGCGCGGATCAGTCTGTTGTCGACGGCTGGAAGCAGCACACCTTGGCTCCACTACTCGCCAAGTACGAAGCAGCAGATGTTTACAACCTTGATGAAGCTGCTCTGTTCTACAAAATGTTGCCTACGAAGACGTTCGCTTTGAAGGAGGCAGACATTAAGGGGCGGAAACAGAACAAAGATAGAATCACTGTTTTGTTTGGTGCAAGCATGTGCGGTGAGCACAAGCTGCCACTGCTTGTTATTGGGAAGACAGAAAAGCCTCGTTGTTTCAAAAATGCACGACTGCCATCCAAGGATGACCTGATCTATAAAAACAACAAGAAAGCTTGGATGACGGCTGCACTCTTTGAAGAATACGTGCGGCACCTTGACCGCAAGTTTGCGGCCGCAGGGCGCAGCGTTTTGTTCGTCGTCGATAATTGCCCAGCTCACGGCGACATTCAGAACCTGCAGGCAATCAGGCTGGTCTTTCTACCCCCGAACACGACGTCGCTATCGCAGCCGATGGACCAGGGCGTCATACACCATACCAGGAAAATATATCGCTACAATCTGTTGAAGCGAATGCTCCTTTGCTATGACAACGGAAAGGAGTATAACATTGACCTCCTCGGTGGTATTTGCCTCATTGTTCACGCATGGAGGCAGGTGGAGGCCACCGTTATTCGACGGTGTTTTGAGCACGCCGCTTTTGTGAAAGAAGAGGCAACCTCCGCTGAGTTTGCTGTCACCGCTGTCACTTGCCCGTTTGATGAAGAAGGGGAGACTCTCTGCGCTCGATATGAGGCTTTGCACGCGGACGAGGAGTGCACTCCAATCGGATTCTCCGAGTACGCAAATGTCGAGTGCACAGTGCAGACGTGTTACGCCGACATCGAAGATCGACCGATTCGGCCTCTAATGTTGACAGCGATGACGAGCCCTCCCGAGCACCCCCTTTGGCGGATGTCATCGATGCCTTGAGTGTTGTGCGCAGCTTCGTCGAGTGCAACGGCGGCGAGGCTGAGATGCTGCGCCTCATTGACAGGCTGGAAAATATGACTTTCAGTGCTGGGAACTACCGAACGCGTCAGTCACGCATGGAGGAATTTTTCTCCAAGTAGGCTGACTTGCCACAATAAAGGTGTGACTTCCGTGCATAACGTTTTCTGGCTGATTTCTTTGATTTCGCGTTGTTTCGGATAATTGGGAATCCCGCTTAATTGGGATATTTTTCTCGGTCCCGAGGCCTTCGAATTAACGAGGTTTTACTGTACCGTATTTACTTGATTATAACGCGACCACAATGCTATCCCATCTACCGCCTTTGTTTCTTCTTGCGCATTACCTTCTTTCTGAGCTGATATTCCTTCTCAGAGTAGAAGTATGGGTGAATCAGGTAGCATGGTCATTGGAGGATGCATTAGTGAAGGAAAACCGAGTTCCAACATCACACAAAGCTGTTTCACGTGAACATATGAAAAAGCGACTGTCCTCACACAAAGTTTCACGCCGTCTTACTGGCTGTAGTCGTGACTTGGCAGGAATGTCGCTTATTCACAAGACCTATGCCTCTTAAACGTTAGCTGCTGACTGTAGTTGCAGGCATAGGTCGGCAAGCTCACTCCTGAGTCGACTCGTTAAGACTAACCTAGACTCAGATCAAGCTGTGAGTCTGTGAGTGGGACTGGGGATTCGAACCAGCGACTCCTTGCTCTGTGGCGTGATGTGTTTAGCCACTCAGCCACCACGCATACATCCTCTAGCATACTAACGGCGAGCTATTTAGATACACCATTTACTGTTGGTGGTACATACATCTCAGAGGTGCTTCAGCGTGGCAGATGCATGACTATCACTCGTGAGGTGGCACAAAGGGCCCAAGGGCGCGCTTCCAGCGGCATCGCCCCGCCGTGTTTTGTCGCGCTGCATGCACGGATGTAGGAGCTGGAGAGCGTCCGCACTTTGGCTTTTCTTGCGGCACGATTTAGGTGTCCACCGAGGCGCTAAGCTAGGCTAGCAATTGGGAAGGCGATACGAACACGTTCCGATTACGCTATCGTGTTCTGCTCTTCAAAGTGAAGCTCAAGCGTCCTATAAGTTTTTTTGCCAACTTGCGGTAGCAGGTGCCACTCAATTTCTTTCTTTTTTTTTGAAATCACTATTCAGGGCAATGATGAGGCAAGAGCTGCACTCGCATCCTTCTCTCTGTCCAGGTGGTCGGTACACGCTCCCTGCGGTCGCTGATGGCGCTCCACCTGACGAACAACCACCTGAACCGGCTGGCCTCGCACGTGCTCCAACACTTGAGCGCCCACAAGATGGACGACCTGCGCCTGAGTGGCAACCCCTGGCTGTGCAGCTGCGAAACCGTCAGCTTTGCCACTTGGCTCCAGGACAACAAGAAGGTGCTTCGTTTGTGACATTATTACTAGTTAAATCTCATTGGTTTTACATTACACTTGGAATTGAAATAAGTTAAAGATACTTACACAGGCCTCGTTATGTCTCTTCACATACTGATCGTTGTTTTAAGATTGTAGAATACTGCACCAAATGAAAAACGTGTGCTAATTCATTCTTTGTTCGTCCCATTATCAAATGGAATCGCTTGTCAAGTCAGCATGTGTGCTGTGTAAATGAAGATGCATTTTGCTGAACCTTGTAGCCCCCCTGCTGCAGCCCCTTTGGGTTAAGCGGGGTAATCACTAAATAAAGTAGTTGACAATGCTGGTTATGACAGTAATGATGGTTGTGATGCGGGGGGGGGGAGTAATGATAATGAATGAAATGGCGCTGAGGAAGGACACTAAGGAGCTTCTCTTCCCAAGTCCATGTTCAAGCTCACGTATGACATGGAGGTACTTGTAGTCAGATACAACTACAGAAGTCCGCGGCATTTCCTCCTGAAAGGCGGATGCACACGAGCCTGCACAAATATGTGCGCACTCCAGACTGACATTGTTAGCCGGATGGCCGGTGACCCCACCTAGGGAGACCATTGCCAAGTGCATGAGCAGGACTACTACTTTAGTCACGGAGGTGATTGGCTACCACGCTTCAGTCTTTTGGGCGGGGCCTTTCCGGACTTCTTAAGTTGTAGCAAACTATAGTGTTGGGGTCGTTTAGTCGTATTCTGTGTAAGCATGCCCAGTCACACCTCTTGAAGCAACATTTGTACATGGGGTCGTGAGTTTGCGCAGGTGCGTAAATTTCTTTTGTGTAGTTGAGGTGAAGCTGCGCATGGGTGATATCTACTGTGGTTCAGATGTTGCTTTTTGCACAATAAACCTCAACATTTACAACATTTGTTGTTTACTTTGACCAGGTCAAGGACGTGGAGGAGATCCGCTGCTCGGAGGGCAGTCCCGGGCCCCTCACAGGCCGGAAAATCTACTCGCTGCCCAAGTCAGACCTGTGCCCACAGCCTACGGACTGGACACAGGGCCTGCTAGATGCGCTCAGCATCCTCATGGCCATTGCCATCATCGCCATCCTTGCCAAGCTGGCACGTGATTATTGGCGCCAGAAGCGGACGGGCAAGCTGCCCACCTTCTTCAGCTTTGTGTGAGCCAGGTCTGGATGCTGCCTCAAATTTTTGCCACTTGAGATGCAACGAGCAAATCAAACATGGTGACGAGACTGTACGTGTTGCTCTTGGCACGACGAAGATGACTACGAAGAACCACTGAAGCAGGAAGGCCATAAATTCTGTTGCCATGCCACGCCTTTGTGGCACAAATCTTCACTGTGCATTGTCTTCGTGGAGATGTAATTATCACAAGCGTCTTTATGTCAGTCTCCCCTGTTGTAATGTCTTGATGGCATCATGACATTCTTAGTGCGAATCCTTTGCAACATGTAAAACCTTCATGGCAAGAGAGGTGCAGAGTCTTTATCACTGTTGACAGCAGACGTGCTTCAAAACTACCGAAGTTTAGTCCATTTCTGATCACTGACATTGTGCAGTGACTCACTTTCCAACTGTGTACGATGTGAGTTGCCATCTTGGCTTCACCATTTGGAAGCTGTATCGACTCAGTGCTAACAAGAAAACATCTGTGCAATGAAGAAGAGCCACCTCACTTAACCTGAGCTCCATGCCAGGAGTCAGCCCTGAGTGCAAGGCAGGACTAATGTTCATGCGCCCATTGCCAAGCACACCGGCAATACCAGCTGCATTACACTTAAGAAGATGGGTAACATGGATTTTGCCATCTGTGGACCAGATTCAACCACCGGCCATCTCTGTGTGGCCTCCCAAGGTGCTCCTGCAGAGCAGTGACTCGTTCGCAGTCTGCAGTGATGCTTTCGGAATGTGCTCTTCACTCACAAGGAATAATGGATAAACTCGTTCTTCTAGTGATTTTTTTTTTTTTTCAAGTTGTGCTCCTTCGGTCGTTCTTCACTGGATAATGATGACCCTCCATGGACATACATAGTTCTGGTGCCATTGCTTATGGTGTCGGAGCCTCCTTTTGCAAGAATCGTTGGAAACTGTGGGACCTGTGAGAAGGCACCTAAAGAGAGATGTTTTTTTGTTTACTTGGGCATGGAAGTGTTATGTCTGACGTTTATTTCGCAACAGTGTACTAGCAACAAGCAGGCATTGAGACGACATACTTAAGAAGTACTGTATGGGGTAGCTGCAGTGGATATCCACATTGGCTTTTGATGCTCTTAGCAGTACGGCTGCTCAGGGGAGTTCCACAGCCATTTTGGTGCAGTTGCGCAGAATAAGCATATCAGGGTGTGCTCAGTGTCAAATTTAGGTCAAATAACACAGAGAGTCTCAATTTATTGCTTTGGAATGTGATTATTGTTAATTATAAAAGTTCATTTTTTCATATAGCTTGTTCACGTAGCCAGGATGTCGTTTTCCTGGCTTTTTAAGCCATAGATCTATAGAGTTTTTTTTTTCTCACATTGCGTTTTGTTAAATCCATAGTGGAGTCCAGCTAGAAGTTTTTGTGACTGTACCCTGACATCATGTGTGGGTGTTGTCAGTCAGAAAACAAGGACTGTCGGGAAACACCCCCAGTACTTGCAACTGGTGTCAGAACTGGATTATACAGTTTTGGTATCTTTGATCTATGAGCTGAAAATTGATATACTTGATGCTCAGATTGTTCTATCTTTTAATTGGCACTCCAGTCAGCCGCACAACCTGTATGATGATGATGAAGTGAAAGCGGTGAAAATTAGAGTGGCTCTTGTGATAATCGTTGGAGGGAAGACAGTCATTAGGATCAAACTGTGGCGTCGAGTTTGCAGACATTGATCACACCCACCCCTGTGAGAGTTACGAATGAAAAGATAGGATAGGAAAGGAGGGGCACAAACTGTCTGGTTTTTCTGAGCAGACTGTTCGTGAAATGCTTTTTGCTGCTGGTGACTGTGCAGGACATGGCAAACTGTCCCTTAGGTGCCATTGAGCTACAGTCGCGAATACACCTGCGCAGGAGAGGCCCCGCCCAGATGATTGAAGCGCGACAACCAGTGGCCTCAACAACTAAAGAAATAGTCCTGTTCACAAGCAGGACGGTGCAGTCACCATCCTGTTGGTGGAGTATCATATTCATCTACCCTTGAGGAGGAAATGCCACTGTCTTCTAAAGTTGCATTTGACCCTAGGTATCAATTGTGTTGAAGCTTCTTGTAGTGCGTGTATCGGTGTGCAGTTCTTGCCGCCCCTCCTCGTACTAAAAAACACAGAGTGATTCAGTCGAACCCCTCAATAACAAGATCGCTGAGAAAGCAATTTTTGTTCGTTCTCGTGAGAATTTTGTTGTCGCAAAAATAGAAAAATATGCACACCAATTACTTACACCAATTTAAAGAAGTCCCTGATCTTGCTCTGTTTCACGTTGCTTTGAAGGAACTTGACGGCTCGAGCTTCGCAGCTTAATAAGCTTTGCATAGCTTTGTCATCGTCGTGGGTGCTGAGGAAAGTGCGAATGTTGTCAAAAGCATCAAGAACTTCGTGCAAACTTACTTGCCTTTCTTGCGTTTTGTAATGGCAGCAAGTAGTTTGGCAGTCTACAGAATGTCTGTCGGCATAATGTGTCACCTTCAAAGATGTCGTCATTTGAAACGTCACGTGCCAATGTAACTGCTTACAGAGGCGTTAGCAAAGAACTGTTCTAAACGAAAAGAAGTCTTGTTGCATTCATCATCATCTGACCGAATGTAAACAGCAATGATCGCACCGATGCTTGTTGGCAGAAACGTATGTGCTCGACTTGTCGAATGTCCGGTCCTGCAATTTTCAAACTGCTAGGTTCCCAACTAGCTCATGGGCTGAAAGAAAAAAATGTGGCGAATCACTACCTGAAACTTTCGTTATTGCTCGAGCGCTTTTTAAAATGTCTTCGCTGTCGAGAGGGGGCAAATGCATTTAAATCTATGGACGTTCGTCAGGGATGCCAGATTTCTTCGTTGCCGCGAGAATTTCGTTCTTGAGGACTTTTGTTATTGAGGGGTTCAATTGTATTATCGCTGTTGTATTTTCTTGTACTAGGCATTTGACGTGCTAGTATATATTGCTGTTGATGTTTCTGGTGCTATCTATTACGACGTGCTTATAATGCTGTCACCATTTCTGACGCGAATGGTTACAGCACACCAGGGGCCATATTCTGTAGAGTTGGTTTCTGGAGAGCTCGTTTTGCCAGCAGACGATTGGCCGACGCTTGAGTGACAGCGCTTCCCAATGGCGCTACCTAAGCAGTGAGCTACACAGTGATCGCATGCAGGAAAAGCGAGCACTTCGGAAACCGTTGCAAAATACAGCCCCAGTATCGCTGTCGTTGTTTATTGTTGTAAACGTTGCAGTGTGCCATTATTCTTGTCACTGTTTCTGGTTGTACCAAGCGTTGCAGTGTGCTAGCTTCACTGTTACTGTTTCTGGTACTAAATGCTGTAATGCGTTAGTATTGCTGTCACTTTTTTTATTATAAACTGTTACAGTCCACTGATACCACTAACACCACTTCTGACACCAAGTGTTAGGATGTCCAGCTATCCCTCTCAATGTCGAACTGTTGATAGTTATGTGCTCATAGTTTTGGCAGTGTACAGGGTAGTGGCGTAACATGAAATCAGCACACAGCTGTCAGTGAGACTCTAGACAAGGAACTAGAGAGCACCACATGACAGTCAGCTTCCCCATTAATTGCGACCGAGTGGATAACATGGGAAACTGTGGGTGCTGGTGCAGATAAGCGTGATGATGTGCTACGTGGAGCTAAGTTCACCCATGGAACGTTTTTGTCAGTCATGTGCTCACGCTTACAGCAAAGAGCTGTCTGTATTTTCATACTTGTCCGCAGCTAGGTTATGGCCATTCTGTAGTGCCATAGTGCTGCCATTGGCATAAGCAGATGTGATTGCTGTGTGCAGGGGTCGTACGTTTTTCAGCTTTTTTTGTGTGTGTCAGTGTTTGTGTTGGCCAGTGCTGGGCAGTATCGAAGATACATGTATCTTAGATACCATCTTAGATACTCTTTGGGTATCTTGTATCTGTATCGCGATACGTCTCGAAAAACAGGTATCTGTATCTGTATTTCCGATACATTCGATAATGTATCGTGTATCTTAAGATACAAGATACTGCTGTCGCAACACAACCGTGCGAGACAATAATCGCTGGCCCAACTCCGCTCCTCAAGATGGTCCTGGCGTCACTATGCCATCTAAATAAAGCTAAAGACAGTGATGAAATTTTCTTTCCGCCAGTGCCCTCCAGTGAGGGCAGAATATGAGGTCTGCGCGTCCGTATTGGTGGAGCAGAGTCACGTGGCAGCGCTCGCGCAGTCTCGACAGTAACAATCGCGCGGACATCTACGCCCATCCCAAGTACCTTATGTTTTCTCGATGTTTCTTTGTTTTTAGTTGCGCCCATGCCATAACACTTGCTCTTAACCACTGTCCTACGCCGCGTTCTCCAATGCGTGCGGCGTCTATCACGCAAATTCTGACGTTGCTACAGTGTCGTTATTGAAGATTCTCTTGCGTCTTGCTTCGTAACAAAATCTGACGCCGGCAAGGATGGGTTTGCTTTGCGTCTCGTGGCTTTTACATATTAACGATTTGAAGGATCTCGTGGATGTAAGTTTGACTTACATGCAATGAATTAAGTTATATGCAAATAAGATTCTAACAACTTTAGCATTACTGATACTGATGCTAGATATAATAGAGCGAGCGTTATCTTGGCCTACCGTATTCTTTTCCTGCTGTCCTTATTCAAAAAATTTATAAAATCATAATTCGAATGTTAGCACAAGTGCTTTCTTAGCTGTCCTTTTGCATCCCATACATTGCCTAAGTCTCTGTGCTGTTTTTTACGGTCTGGTCACTGCAGTATATCTTTTGTAACGGACTAACAAAATAAGATATCTGCTTTATTCTTTTGAATGTCTGCAATATTTCTACTACTGTTTACACATTTACACGTTGCCAAGGGGATTTTGAAAACAGATATATAATTATGTGGGCGCGCCTTGAGTATACAGTACAAAACATTCTGCTTACCGCTTAGTAAAATAGCGAAATTGAGTTTGCGTTATAAAAAAAAGGAAATTATTAGGAGCCATCTTAAAGATGTTAGGAAGGGGCTTCGAGAAAGGCTGTTATACCGAACGCTCTGTTTTTCTGGTAAGCGTCCTCACGATCCGTTTCAGGCAATTTTCCATAGGCACTGAATTTTCTATTGTCTCACCTTAACAGGTGAGTTGACGACATTTCATGCTTAATTGTCATAGCTATTAAGGGCACCGTCTGAATCGTCTTTCTGTACTCACTCAGTGTGAATGTTTGATACGGAACCGCCTCTCTGTTTTACCTATATTTGTTTTCCTGTTTTAGGCCTTCCTGAATTTTTTAGTACTACTAATCGCCACGTAATCAGAACTTATAAGTGGAAGTAGCGCGAATAGTGGCGGTATCCAGCGACGCTTTGTGCAACTATGCAATACGTATGAGACGTTTCTGGGTTGTACATGTTCTCTCCTTGAAGAAATATGGTTGAAAGATTGTACTTTAGTGAGTATATCAACAAAGAATCCTTTACGCCAGCAGAAAAGTACAATATGAAAATTCATTGCAGTTTATGTCCTCTGCGTATACACCAGGTGTCTCAAGCTCACCGTAAAGCGAGCGGATCGCAGTCACTAAATGCAGTCCCGCAAGAGCCAGGGCAGTAAAGTGAAGGTTGAAGGGGGGGGGGGGGGCAGGAGTAGCTTGAAGAAGATGACAGCTAACGCTGCCATTTGAAAGGAACCTTTCCCATATCTCATATATAGGTCATTTCTGAAAGGAATTTGGACTCAGGGTTCGAGAAACATCGATACAGTTACAGAATGACTGAAATCTGGACGCGGATTCTGAAATATCGAGATTTTGTTAATAATAATGATAATAATGTCTGGGGTTTAACGTCCCAGAACCACTAGATGATTACGAGGGACGTGGGGGTGGTGGTGATGTTGCAGCAGGCGGGGTTAGCCTGGCCTGCATGGCCAGCAATTGGGACCATCTGGTGTGCTTTAACGTGCACTGACATCGCACACTACGCGTTCGCCTTCATCGAAATGCGACCGCTGCGCCCGGGGTCGAACCGAGTTTTTGTTCCACGGTTATGTTTTAACACAAGGCGACCACATGTCCTCACGAAAAGAATGCTTGAGACCGGTCATGTCATTGTAGCTCATGTACATACTTATTAAGAAAATAAAAACAAATGGGAGGAAGACGGTGCTTGAGACCCCTGGTATACACGATGCGTCAAGAAAAAAGATTCGCTACCAGCGTTGTTGCTGCTGTACACCTGTCCAGTGCTCCGGTATTGCGCCAACGCTCTTTTACGGACAAGGCAAAAGTCTACGCCGGTATTTGTGCCATCGTGCGAAGGCTTCTTATTGAAGTTCTTGTGATTAGATGGCAACCCGTTAGCTGGTCGGCAAGCAGATCAGCGACTCCCATCAACTGAAAAATTTACAAGCAAGAAGCGCTGCAGCGAAGTATAAACAGCTGTCCTGTTAAGAAGCTAAAACAAACTCCAATAAGTTGTTTCGGAAGGAAACTAATGTAATTTGAGCAAGAAGGGCAAAATTTTGAGATACTAAAGACATTTCACTCATTAAAAAAAATTTTTTTTTATTTTCTTTTTTTTTCGAACTACTGAGGAATGGAACCTGATACCTTTTCATCATCCGGACTCACCAGAATAAATTCATAATTACATTCTCACTATTTCCTAAACAACATTTTCATATTAGAGCTGTTTGTTTGCTTGTCTTCCTTCGTTTGAGATTTTCAATTGTCCTTGTACGTGTGTTTCCTATGCCGTACATTGCCCCTCCTGCTTGGGCCACATGGCCAACAGTATGATGTAAATAAATAAATGAAACGAAATGGGTCAATGTTAAGAAATTATCAAGCAGACGTTTTTGTGCATAGGCGTTTGCTGTTACATTATATGGACTTATAAAAACAAATTTGCGAATGTATCGAAGTATCTTAAGATACAATTGCCAAGTATCGTATCGGATACAATTCTTGTGGCAGTATCTTGTATCTGTATCTCAAATACTTCTTGCCTGAGTATCTTGTATCGTATCGCGATACAATTTCAAAGTATCTTTGCCCAGCCCTGGTGTTGGCTTACCAATGTGTGCTAGTATAAGTGTTCTGGCTGGGCACTGACTTTTGTCGTGTTTGTTTTTGTAAATTGGTACTAAGTAGCTCTGGTCGAATGTGAAAAGCATAGTGAAATAAGCAAAAGAACTAAGCAGAAATCAAGAGCAATTCATTTAGATTTATGGGATCGTTACTTAAACCACATTTTTGTGTTGCACCCACAGCTTCACAGGTGCTCATCAAGGCACCATAGTGCTAGGAAAGCATACAAAACAAACACACTGGGTCGCTTGTCGTTTTGAAAGTGTAGGATTTTGCTTTACTTGAAAGTAGTAAATGTGACTCTAGGGAGGTATTTGTGTACATGCTTCCCGTACATACGAAATAATAATTGTTGGGGTTTTGTGTCCCAAAACCACGATATAATTATGGGGGACGTCGTAGTGGAGGGCTCCGGAATCTTCGACTACCTGGGGCTCTTTAATGTGCACGTAAATTAAAGTGGTTCACGGACATTGTACTGACGATGGCCGAAATATCAAAGCTGCTCAGTTTTACTTCTGTGTTCAACGTGCACACATAAACTATAATCTATAGAATGCATGTTCATTGCAAGAAAATGTAAGCCGTTTTCATGATAATTGTCGCATGTTAGTGTTGTCTAAAGTGTCTGTTGTGCTGCATGTCACAGACCCCGATTATTACGGAGCCCAGCCCGCAGCTTTCAAGGTAATGCACCGTGTGTGCTATGCCAGGTTGGCACACCACGCTGCTCTTGCTTTACTGACTAGAAGGAAAAAGGAAATGCCTTTGCAGCTTAGCATCAGCATGTGGTTGTGACACACTGCCACAGCCACATGCTGATGCTAAGCGTTTGGTGTATAGTGGTGTGGCTTAACACGAAACATGTTAAGCTAACAAGTTTCAAATTGAAATGTTGGTGTCGGTAACCACACTATAGATTCCTTCTTCACATGTAAATACTGCACTCTAGCCTTTATCGTGACACTGGGAAATTCGTGACATTGTGTTTCACTATGTACAGGGTTGCTTTAGGTAATTCATTTGCTTACGTGTGCTATGGTCAAATTTGGCTGAGTGCAGTTACTTGCTCTCTATTAATTATTCTTTGTTCCTTGCTTTCTTATCTTGATTTCTTTGCTCAAGATTTAAATCAATTTGTTTGTCGTCCTTTCACTGTTGTATGGGCAAACACCGTTATAATGAAGCCTTACTCTGCATGAAAGACCCTTCGTAATGAGCATATATATTTTGTTACACATTGACGTCGGTGACAAGTGTGTAGATGTGATTTGCCATATTCATATTTAATTATGTGTGTCAAGGTTTCACTTTTGTTTACCAATATTTCCTGCTGCAAACTGGAACTTGAAGTTCTCTGAAGAGACACCTTGGAAACAAATTTTGCTGTATAGCAAATTCGGCAAAGTGTGGCTTTTACAGGCCTGCATTATGAGTGGTCGTTTGTGTCCAATAACGTTTTACACGCTTGGATGGCTGTGTTGTTTTTTGTGAGTGTGGAAGCAGTAGAAAATTTTCGCTAGTCAGAAACATTTCTTGCATGTCAGGCAGCTGAAATGAACGCCGGCTGCCACAAAAGGGTCGATTTTTTCAGAGAACCATGACATTGTTGTGCACTGTTGAGCGTGATGCACATAGCACAGCCACTTTATTGGCAGTTGCACGGCGAGTTTGCTTTGTGATTTTGAATGAATGGCATTTGCTTAGTTGCCTACTGTACAAAAATCGGAATGTCTGAAAAGCTTGTTTGTTTTTTTCTGCACTGTTTGCCTTTGCAGCTTGTTATCATCCTTCCGTCACTTTGTTTGGCATTGTGTAACGGTGTAGAGAGATGATGACTCCTGTTAAGGTGTCTTGTTGGCAAGGATTCATTTGTATGTTGGGAAAAGAAAGTTACTTTTGCTCAGTTTTTAGCTAATGTAAGTCTCACGTCGTTTTATTTCTCCTGTGCCCTAATTTGTTTTGGGGCTTGTTGGGGGAAGATGTGATTTACTGTTAACAAACCTTGCTTTCTTGAGTACCTAACTTTTGCAGCCTTCATGAGCAGCACTGCTATTTCTAGAAGCAAGTTGCTCCCATGAACTGTTTGCTTTTGTGATAGCTCATGTCTCATGCTTCCATATTGGGATATGCAGTGCTTGTAAGTTAGTCCTTATGTAAGCTTGGACAAAACGCTTTATGAAGAAGTTATTCATGTGTGAATGAGTCTGAAGCATAATTTTTAATTCATGCAAGTTAGCTCAAGTTAATTCTTTCTTCTGTTTTTACTTCTTTTGATGTATTTGTTTGTCTTTTTCCAGCACAATTTTAGTAGTTTGCTGTTAACAAAGGCATTTTGTGGCTGCAATTGCTCATGCATAGTATTACTGGTTGTTTCTGACCATCAGAGTTGTCTTAAAGCTGCTTTCATTGTTGCACCAATGCAGTAAATTTATGATACGACAGGCAAAGTTTGGAAGAATAAGGTGCAGCGTGAGATGGAGATGTCTTTATACTGTAATTAAAATGCCTTTCATGTGACCCAGTCACATAATTGTGCATATTTTGTCTAAAGCCCCATACACTGATGCTATTTGTATAACTGCTCAGCTTTGTAGTGTTCCTTTTAGTTTATCTAATCTTTTTTTTTAATTGAAGGGTAGCTGCCTGTTTCGTTTATAATGCATGTGAAAGTTTATTTTGAAGTTGCTCACAGCACCGGAACATGTCAGTTTTAGCAAATGTTAAAAGGACGCTCGTGATGTCTTTTTTTTTTCTTTTGCTGGCTGCTTTAGGATTGTGAGATTTGTTTTTAGTCTGTCTTTTTTTGTTTTTAAACACTTCCACTTGAAGTTTAGCATCGCGACCTGTTTTGTGGAAAAATAAACAATGTTTTCCGCGCTCATAATTTTGACGTGGCATTTTTGATGTTCACTTATTTTGTACTTTCACACGACGATGCTAGTCGTGGCTTAAACATACTTAAATATAACTTCATTCATTAGCATAAGAAAAACAACAATTCTCTAAAATAAATAAACATTCATTAAAAAGAAGAATGAGCGGGAAATGAGAAGACCTTAAAGGGGCCCTGCAACACATTTACAAGTAATTATCGAATGGCTTCATGTAAAGAGCTTATTGCCGCACGAATCGACTGCCGCAAAAATATTTGGAATTCGTCAAGTACGAGCGGAGTTACAGGGATTTGTCGCACGCTTCAAGCGCCTTCTCTCTCCTTTCGTACATGCGAGCGCGCTGAAAGCTACGCAGGGTGCGGGATGACAAGGGGGCAAGAAGATGCGTCCTTTCGTAAATGAACGTCATGACCTTGAGCACTTTGTTTTCTTTTTTCTTTCGAACGCGCGGCTTTCAAATGTGATCGCGAGCGCGGCACGTGGCGGCATTCTGCGGCCGCCGCAGTAACTATGTAGCTCACGATGCTCAAATCAGCCAATGGGCGTGGACTTCGGGTTTATGGCGCGGTCATTTGGGTTTACGGCATCATTTGTCGAGCGAAGGGGGAATGATTTCTCGCTGACTTCGATAATTCATTGTAAATTTCAGGCCCTATGCTGCGCTATAATATTTGGCTCACATGTTCTCGGAAGCCTCGACTACCGATCGGCGGCGTTTTCTGACCATGCTAAAAAGTGTTGCAGGGCCCCTTTAATATTTATTGGCACTTACATAGAAGCCAACAGAAAATGATGTTAAGAAAAAGTGTAGGGATAATTATGCTTTAACGTGACAGCGTTAAAGAGCCAATGTCGCAGAAGTTCTCGTGTCTGCAGCGTCATCGTGGGTATTGAGCGAAAAATCGGCGTTGTCCACCAGCCAAAAATCAACATGGACGCAAATAACAAAAGTCATCCGTTCGAGCCGAATCGAACCCAGGCCTTCTGCGCGGCAACAATTTTCCTACCACAGAGCCATGCCAGTATTTTTACTGCAATAGCAATTATGTGGAAACTCTCGGCGGGTGTTTGCCATCAGCGTCGCCGTCATGTTTCGTATAAAGGCCAAATTGATAACATCGATTGGCGCATCGTATGTTCTACGCGCGAGCAAAAGCACGCAAGCGCTGGGGACGAACGCGGCTGTCGCAAGAAGGGTGCCTGTGATAACAATGCCCCACGTGTGTTACCCCCCCCCTTCTTTACCCCCCTTCCTTGGCTAGCCAATGATGAGTTCTTTGTGTAATGTGTGTTGAGTAGCGTTGCCAGCTTTTCCACACGGTTTATTGGTTGTTACCTGGCGTGACGTACATTACCGTGCTCCTACCGTTTGCCGTATCAGCAGAGCTGCTACGGTTGAGGTTTATCGAGTGTCGCAGATAGAAAACTATCGTCATCATGAACCGACACACGCTCTCTTCTGCTTCGCTCCCAGAACTCTTGCGCCGATTGAGTCCGGCGTGGGATGCAATAACCTTGATGGGCGAGAGAAGGAGTACAGAGAGAGAGAAGAAAATATAGAAATATCTGGGAAAAAAATTTATTGGCGAGCCGGGGTTCAAACCCGTGTCCCCACGATCCGAAGGCGAGCATCGCAACCACTCGGCTATCCATGCACGCTATCACAGCGGAGCATAGCCTTGTATACATGACTTGCACGTGACGTCACAGACAGGTTCTCTGCGTTTGTTCACAAACATGGCGGCCACCGTGACTTTTATCTCATTAGAGTGTTATTTCAGCGGAGGACACCCAGTCGTTCACTCCTCGCGCGTTCTTTTGTGCTCTCCCCGCCTTCTTCTGTTCGCCAACTGCGCAAAGGGGGATTGGAGGGGGCACCGGAACTAATCTGATATCACCGTTTCTTGCTCCGCGCGTTCGAGCAAGAGTTCACCCTGCGATTTCAAACAGTTTGTTCACAAAGATGGCTGTCACGGTGACGTCAGTGCAAGCCATGTATAGTATAGTACAGCAAGGGGTGGTAAAGAGACAGGTGAGAGGGTAAAAGCTGCGCTAATTTTTCATGAGTGCTTCGTGAAACACGCTCTGTGTGTTTTCACCGACGGTTCGCCAAAAAACAATGGCCGGATGTCTTGCTCGCGACCTTCGTGGCACATGAAGCAGCTATACGCACGTCGCACGTTCGGATAACATTTTTTTTCGGTAAGAGAAATTCAGTACGCCTGAATTTTCGTCAGTACTGCCGGAACCATTTAGCAAATGAAATGTCTAGCGCCAAAGCAGATTGGTTGGAAAAATTATACTAGCCACCAGTGGCGTAGCCAGGAATTTTGTTCGGGGGGGGGGGGGGGGGGGGGCTCACGTTGCAGCGCGACCTCCTCATTGAATTTTTAGAACGACTAAGTATATGAATAACATTTATTTATTTATTTATTTATTTATTTATTTATTTATTTATTTATTTGTTTGTTTATTATATCCTCAAAGGTCCCGTATGGGACTTTACATAAGGGGTGGGCGTCATAAAATGGCGGTATCGATGAAGGTGTATGTTAGGATGTGGTTGAGTCTGCTTCCTCGATGGAATTTTTGAAGCGCGCAAAATCGCGGATGACTGCTGCTTCGTTCGGAACGTCATTCCAGTCTCGGGCGGTGCGCAAAAAGAAGGACTGCTGAAATGAAGTGGTGTGGGCACGTGGCGGAATCACAGCATTTGGATGACTTGTGCGATGACCTCGATGGACCGGCTGGACGAGGCGGTTGTCACGCGGGGTTGAATAAAAGAATCTGTGAAAAAGGCAGAGACGTGCAATACGACGACGAAGAGCGAGGGTAGAAAGATTTAACTGGGATTTGAGGGCGGAGACGCTCGAGTAGCGGGAATAATCTGAAACAATGAATCTGGTTGCTCGGTTGTGTACTGACTCAAGTATTTCGATATGATTAGTTTGGTGGGGGTCAAAGACAGCAGATGCATACTCAAGTTTTGGTCTGACAATGGTTTAATAAGCGTGTAGTTTAACGGAAGGTGGTGCCATGGAAATGTTACGGCGTATGTACCCGAGAGCGCGGTTAGCGGAGTGAATTATGTGATTTATATGGTCGCCCCATGATATATGTCACTCGAAAGATGGACACCCAGGTATTTAATCGAGTCAGTAGCAGCTATATGACAGTTGTTGATTGTGTGAGTAGCCGGTGTGTGGTTTTGGCGACGATGGAAAGAAATTAGTGATGTTTTTTTTCGCATTAAAGGAGTACTGACACGATTTTGAAGTGCAGCAAAACGGACGTTTTTGTTTTCCTTGGCATGTAGTGTTAACGCTCTCCCCACACCGCATCCGGGAAACACGTATAAATATTTAAGCTTGATTTTAAAGTTTTCATCTCCCAGCATCTGCAAGGCAGCTTCACCGCATGGAGAGCCCTATGACGTTTCAAGTCGGCTCACTTGGTTTGCGAAATCTGGGTTCTGCATGCAGCCTAAATCACAGAAATTGCTGTCAGAGGCACTGGACGACAGTTCACTCATCATGAACCACGTTCGACTGACAGCAAAGGACAGCAGGTGCATATTTCGTGGGTTGCAGTCTGCCCGTGACGTCACGGGCAGACTTGACACGTCACTATGAAGCCGCCCTCTCGAAACCGAAACCGAAACTGCTGGTTGAAAGAAGCGGTATTAAAAATATATGCAATGCATCCTCAGGCACCACGACACTCTTTTTAGGGTTCTCGACACCCGTGCTTTCATTTAGAGCAACAACCCGAAAATTTTTAAAATTCATGTCAGTACTCCTTTAAGGGACATCAACCAGGTGGTACACAACTGCTGAATGCGTGAGAGGTCATGATGTAGAGAGGAGACATCGGTGGGATTATTCATAGGGCGGTAGAGGACACAATCATCAGCAAAAAGACGGATGTTAGATTCAACGGAAAGCGGAATATCGTTAATGTATATTAGGAATAAAAGAGGCCCTAGGACGGTACCCTGGGGCACACCGGACAAGACATGGGAGAGGTCGGAGGAGTGATCATTAACATGCACGATTTGTTTACGGTTTGTTAGGAATGCTTTAATCCAGTTAAAAACATGCCGATGAAGGTTTAGACGCGAGGTTTTTAGAAGGAGACGGGAGTGGGGTACCTTATCGAAGGCTTTTTTCAAAATCGTGTGTCAATTGGGATGTTACGGTCCATATGAAGGTGAATGTCGTGCAGGAATAATGTTAGTTGGGTCTCGCATGAGTGATCTTTACGAAAGTCATGTTGGTTTGGGTGAAAGAAGTTTACGGATGATAAAAATGTAGCAACATGAGAAAAGATGACGTGTTCCATGATCTTTGAACAAACACTAGTGAGCGAGATTGGTCGGAATTACCTGCGAATGCGCCAGTGGCGCACCGACGGGGGGGGGGGGGGGGGGGGGTTTGGGTGTTGTAACCCCCCCCCCCTGAGGCCGACCTGACCCCCCCCCCCCGTAACTGCTTCACGGTCATTGTCACCGAGAATCCAACGTACACGTTCAGGTGGCCTTGTTAACGTTATCATTTCAATTCAAGAGGTGGTTTCAGGTCGAATTTCCTTCATTTAATGTGTTGTATTCGGTCATCTACTCCTAAACAGAAGGAGCGAAAACCGCAAGTTCTGTGACTCTGTGTTCACTTCCAGTGAAGCAGTTTTGGACGAAAGAGAAGATGCTTTCACGGGTCGTCGGTTTGACCCCTCTTCTTTTCCTGCCCCCTCTGATTACTGCAATAGAGCAAGGAGATAGTTCGGAATCTTCGAAACAAGCTATTGTTCTTATTCTCGGGGGAAGTCTAAAAAGGGACGGTGTACAATGATAATGCGGCGCGTGACTTAGCCACAGACGTCGGTGCACAGTGCATGTGACATCAAAAACTATTACGTATAGCAGCTAATCCAGCTGTGTACGCAGTGCTACATACATGTATGTCCAGAACAGGAGTTCGCAGTGTTGTTTACCGTTTATAACATTATTATCCGGTTCACACAGGTTCACACCTGCACACACGCCAATTATATTTGGTTACTGGGACGCTTCTAATGCAATTAGAGATTAGAATATCAAGTGCCTAAATAACATTAAATTGTCCGTGTCACATGGCTTGGTTTAATGGCCCTAATGGAGGGACGACAAAGTTGCGCAACAAGTATATGTTGGTTTTGCCTCAAATGTGCAACTTTTTCAAATTCTACGTCACAAAACTCATTTTATAGAAATAACAAGCGTTTTCATGTACATTCAATGCCTTACTCGCTATGCAATCGAAACTCGCTTAAGCGTGATGAACATTTCCTGTTACGATGCCGATGGTATTCTCATTACTTTTTCTCAAATCCTTGATATTATAGTGAACACGAATTGTGTCCGTCACGGAGCACCTTTCTTTTCCTTTAAATACTCAACAATATACGCTCTCCTGCCGACAAACATTCTTTTTTCATCTAGATGGGTTCTACAAAACATAAAATGAAAATGAGGTGGGATAGCCACTTCAACCAACAAGACCACAATTTCGATCAAGCCAAACTTTACATTCTACAAATTTACGGTCACCACGGGAGAGGAAATACATGGAATCGTATTTGATACTATTTGATGCACAAATTTCAATCCCTACACCCATCAGGAATAAATCTAGCTCGTGGTAATTTGGAATCACTAAAAGCCATAGCATGATTTCTATAATATTAAGAGACATAAAGTACGCTCAGCCTTCAAATAACCTGGACAAATATTCTATTCGCAACATAAAATCCGTACTAGCCTCCATCATACACTAACAATGTTCTTTTTTAAAAATATTTCAAGTTCTCCGCGCCTTATTCCGACTGTACCCCCCTGCCTTTTTTTTCTTTTTTTCCCCTCCTCCTTCTTCTTACTGGACAGCCGCCGAAGTTTTGAGGCCATCGATGACACTTGATGCGCATGTCCGCCAATGACTTCACCCATTAAGCACGTGTGGGCTTCAAAAGTACACCCCCCGCTTGCCCCACCATCTTCTGCAGCCCTTTGTGAGTGCTAGACGCGCCGCCCCCTTTCCAAGTTGCTTCCATACTCCGCTCTTTTCTTTGTCGAGCCTTCTACGGGTCTCGCTTTGGTGCGGGGTGCCGAAAAAAGAAGGAAAAAGATAGGGTGCTGAAAAAAGAAGGAAAAAGAAACGGTCTTGTTGACATCCCCCCCCCCCCGAGCGCGTGGCCCGCAGCCGACGATGGGGACGGGCGGTTCGTGAACATGTTTTCAGAATTACGAGCACAATAGCGCGTTCTCTGCCTTCTCCAAAAGACTGGCCACCGGAAGAGCGAACCCGAGGCATCCTCAACAAAACTGCTTGTACTGGCTGCGACGCCCGCTGCCTCAGCGGAACTGAGAACCTGTAAGAAAGACGGGAAAGACGTCCACAATTTTGCAAAGACGCAGACCACCGAATCAATTTTCTTGAAACTGTAGTCCTCGTAGCTGAAACCAATTACCAGAAATATGAATGCTGGCAGATACAAGCTACCCAATCGTGAACCACGCTGAAGGCAACCCACACGTAGCCTCTTCGCTTTTCCCTGCGCAGAGCCTAAGAAAATAGAAAAAAAGATGTCTGCCTACAGCTCACACAGTCCGGCACTCCAAGTATCCCCCTTTCCCTGTCTCTCATCTAACAGTTTACCTCGACACATCCACGCGCCGAAGGAGCTCCCCACCCCCTTTTACTCTTCAACTCATTCCCAACGGTCAAGCCCAAGCACTCCTCTGTTCTTCTGCTGACGAGCACCGCCGCCTCCTGACTCACCCTTTCATACCGGCCGAACAAGAAAAGAAGCCTTCTTCGTTTGTCTCGCTCCCTCGAACTCTCAAGAAAGAACCGTATGGATTCCGAAGCGTAGGGACAGTGCTCACTCAAAGTTCCAAAAATAAGAGGCCGTCGGCGGCGCTTCGAAACAAGTGTTTTCTGTTTTCTTCGGGGCTTGCGTTTTGTGCAGGCAAATGGTGTCGCCAGCGGGGTGGTCGCGCATTTTTTCTTAACTTTGTTGACAGCGGACGGACGAGGTGCATTGGAGCGGCTAGAAGAAAGGCGACCTCGTAGTACGCGGCTCATTCGTCAAAACGACCGCAAACCCCGGAGGCCGTACAGCGTACAGCTCGAGAACATGACTGTCGTTCCTGCATTTCTGAGCAAGCCTTGGAGCAACTAGTGTGTGCGTCGCCAGCCATGCCGCAGTACTGCACACACGCAGGGACCCCAAGCAAGCACGAATGCTATGCGAAATCCATACGTTGCGAAGACGGGAGGAGTAAGACGACGTGGCAGAATGAGTAAATGTTTTGAAGGCGGTGGGACAAGAAAAAGGGGCTTTGGAAAATGCGAAACGTATATTGGGGTGCCACGTTTTCTTTCTTTTTTTTTTTCAGTAGGCAACTCTCTCTCTCTCTCTCTTTTTACCACTTCTTTTTTGTATGTTGTACATCGGACGGAAAAGTCCGCTTTGCTAGAACTTGCTTCTGTGTCTGCTGCGCGAGTCTGCGTCGACAGTGACCTACCACACCAGACATCTCGCTGACGTGCCAGTCGAACACGATCCTCACCTACTTCCCGACAAAGATTCCGTGTTCCAATTCAAGAGAAGCAGCAACAACACCGGAATGCCCGATTACGGCCAAGAAGGAACCGATGACTCGGCACATAGCGCCGTCGGATGCGTCAATCGATCAGTCACTTATCAGAGGGTACTTCAGTCGCCGAACCTGTGCACCCGAATGACATGGCAAATCGGTAAGCGTGGCTACAACAGTTTATCCGTGAGCTGAGAATTGTATTGTACGTGTGCTGCACTGACCTGTGCATACTGTTTATAATCAATGACAGAAAGTTTACAATCAATATTTACGATACACTTTCAGATTTGTAGTTTGGCGAGGCTCGAAGGAAGTATAATATATGATGTTCTGCTCGCATTAAGCACAAAATTCTCAGTTGCAAAATTTTTCAACTGCTAAAGTTGCCAATGGGGCTTGTTTGTATGACATTTCCTGATTACTGTGGCTATCGAACACAAGACACAATAAATGGAACACAAGAAAGGCACACGGCGCGGGGTGTTGTGGGGGTGCTATATCACCTCTGTAAAGGCGCCTGCCGTAACTTGGGCGCGGCCGCTGTGTTTGCACGCACGTGCTTTGTGCGTAAGCGGAGACCTTCGTCCAAGGCCAGCGATGCGCTGTCTGTAATCCGAGTTTAGCACGGTGGCGCCGGCATCGCCGCCGCGAATTTAGGCCGGCGCATAGAAACAGCAGTGAATCTCTCTTTCGGGGTGTGGCTGCGCGCGCGGATGGACGACGGCCGCGGGGTCCGTGGGGGTCGGTACCGCGGCTCGCTTGCCTCGGGCCCTCGTGGTGAGTCGGACATCTGCGGCGCCGCCTTCGCATTTGTATTGTATTATGTTGTCTTATGTATGTCTTATGTAGTATTGCATGCCTTACATTGTCGTGAATGTGCGTGTTGTTTTCCAGTATTCATTGTCAGCTATACGTTTAGCGTGTACGTGTTACGTGTTTACAAATTCGGCCGGCGAGCTCGCCATGTTTTAAAGAAGTGTTTAATAAAACGTCTACATTTTTGTTGCACGACCGCGTGAACTGTGTCCGTGTGTTCCGAGGGCGGCGGCGGTTAAATCGCTCAACTGACCCCACATTGTCCTCGTGTGCCTTTCTTGCGTCCGATTTGTTTGCGCTACCATAGTTATCACTTGTTTTATAACAGCATTGTGCGATCGCCAGCCGGCCCGCGCGTCAGCACCCTTATCACTACATGGAGCTGAAAAATTTACAAAAACAAGTATTTGCCAGACACATTTGTTGGAACTATATTACGCGTTGGTTTATTCAATATGCCGTTTATTTTCTACGTGCGCTGCTTCACTGAGTGGCTTCTCGGCCCTCTCAAGTATTTTTAATATCTTGCTGCAAAACGCTGAAAGATCATCATCATCACATTTGATATATTATTATTATTATTATTATCATTATTATTATTATTATTATTATTATTATTATTATTATTATTATTATTATTATTATTATTATTATTATTATTATTATTTGGTATCACATATTTCATTTGTCGTTACATTCCTGTAGTCTTCTCAGAATTTCAACCCCCCCCTGAGAGAAATCCTGGGTGCGCTAATGCTTTCTGATAAGTGAATATCTGCGAAACGACAAAAAATAATGCTCAATATTTCTATTTCTTCGCAGACATGACAGAGGGGCGATATCGTCAGACCAGCTATGTGTTAGTATAAGTTTAATGGGGGAGCACGGCATCGAAATCTGGTGATCGTAACTTCTGATTGTCGAGATTGACTCCAGTGAGACTTCCATGGGAATTTAAGGTAGAGTAGACCCTAGAAGCTGTGGCTCATACCCACACTGGGGTTTGGCCAGGTGTCGGTTAGTTTTTAAAGGCAAATTTGAAATTGAAGTTCAGACTTTGTTTAATTAATACGGAAGAAGTATAAGTTGCTGATATTCCGTCCACGTGGTTATCGACTCAATGCAGTTCTTCCTCTTGGCCGATCCCCAGCGGTGGACATGCCCCAGTAATCGGGGAACAAGCAGGCAGTCAACTTCTTCATTTCTTTCTCGCAAGCTAATGACTGCTTTTACTAAGCGCAAACGACTTCTCAATCCAGAAATGCGTGTTCAAGTTTCTCCTTGAGACCTTTCCTTCTTTTTTTCCACGGAGCCCAATTACCTCATTCGCTGAGCAGAAGCCCCTCTGAATCTCTCGTTCCCATCTCCGGCGTGGTCTAGTGGCTAGGATACCTGGCTTTCACCCAGGAGGCCCGGGTTCGATTCCCGGCGTCGGAAAGGTGTGGTCTCATGGTGTAACGGTTAGCACTCTGGACTCTGAATCCAGCGATCCGAGTTCAGATCTCGGTGAGACCTCTTTTTTTTTTTTCCTTCACGAAGCACAACGACCTTTTTAACGGAGCAGAAACTCCTCTGTGGCTGTCGTTTCCATCTCCGGCGTGGCTTAGTGGCTAGGATACCTGGCTTTCACCCAGGAGGCCCGGGTTCGATTCCCGGCGTCGGAAAGGTGTGGTCTCATGGTGTAACGGTTAGCACTCTGGACTCTGAATCCAGCGATCCGAGTTCAAATCTCGGTGAGACCTCTTTTTTTTTTCCTTCACGAAGCACAACGACCTTTTTAACGGAGCAGAAACTCCTCTGCAGCTGTCGTTTCCATCTCCGGCGTGGTCTAGTGGCTAGGATACCTGGCTTTCACCCAGGAAGCCCGGGTTCGATTCCCGGCGTCGGAAAGGTGTGGTCTCATGGTGTAACGGTTAGAACTCTGGACTCTGAATCCAGCGATCCGAGTTCAAATCTCGGTGAGACCTCTTTTTTTTCCTTCACGAAGCACAACGACCTTTTTAACGGAGCAGAAACTCCTCTGCAGCTGTCGTTTCCATCTCCGGCGTGGTCTAGTGGCTAGGATACCTGGCTTTCGCCCAGGAGGCCCGGGTTCGATTCCCGGCGTCGGAAAGGTGTGGTCTCATGGTGTAACGGTTAGCACTCTGGACTCTGAATCCAGCGATCCGAGTTCAAATCTCGGTGAGAGGCCTCTTTTTTGTTCCTTCACGAAGCACAACGACCTTTTTAACGGAGCAGAAACTCCTCTGTGGCTGTCGTTTCCATCTTCGGCGTGGTCTAGTGGCTAGGATACCTGGCTTTCACCCAGGAAGCCCGGGTTCGATTCCCGGCGTCGGAAAGGTGTGGTCTCATGGTGTAACGGTTAGCACTCTGGACTCTGAATCCAGCGATCCGAGTTCAAATCTCGGTGAGACCTCTTTTCTTTTTCCTTCACGAAGCACAACGACCTTTTTAACGGAGCAGAAACTCCTCTGTGGCTGTCGTTTCCATCTCCGGCGTGGTCTAGTGGCTAGGATACCTGGCTTTCACCCAGGAGGCCCGGGTTCGATTCCCGGCGTCGGAAAGGTGTGGTCTCATGGTGTAACGGTTAGCACTCTGGACTCTGAATCCAGCGATCCGAGTTCAAATCTCGGTGAGACCTCTTTTTTTTTCCTTCACGAAGCACAACGACCTTTTTAACGGAGAAGAAACTCCTCTGTGGCTGTCGTTTCCATCTCCGGCGTGGTCTAGAGATTCCACTTCCGGCCACCGTAGTGAACGGACGCGGAATGTTGTGCTCCTCGAAAGGGCGGTTTCAGCGGCCCAGCCGGGTCGCGGCATCAGGTTTAACGATACGAAGACGACACAGGACTACCAGATTATATTGCCCCAGTTACCTACAGGTTTGACCAACCACTGTCTTTTTGCACGCGGACGTGAAAGCGAGGCCATATCGAGTCGAGCATTTCCGTGATTCTTTAGACCGTTTGCAGTAATGCCGGAAGTGGTTGGCTCTAGGAGCCTATCAAATGAATCACGTATGGGCGATTACCTTCAAGGACGAGAGTGCCAAAAAAGAAGATATTGTCGACCGCAGCATACACCGTCAAGGATCACAGGTGTGTTTTGCGATAGATCCCAGCAATCAAGACGCTCAGGATGAAGCTGTACTGGCTTTTGCACACCACACCAGACGAGGACGTAAGAAGCGCCCTGGCGCCTTACGGCACCGTAAGCGAAATTTCGCGGGAGAAATGGCGTGTGCAGGCTGTGCTGACAAAGGATCTCACACGCGTCTGGGGTGTCCCTTCGCTTGAAGGCAGGATACACTGTGGAAGGACCTGCCGCATCAGCTTCGCGTCGGGGAGGACCACGCACTCGTGCACGTTCCTGGCAGACCACCGCTCTGCCTCCGGTGCCGCGGCACCGGACACATAAGGCGCGAGTACCACGCTGTGGGCTCTGTCGTCGCTATGGCCACGGACGAGACCCAGTGGCGTGCGTAGCTACGCCAATGTGACAGGGTCTGGACGAAACGACGCCGTTGACGAGCACCTCATGGACCAGGCTGACGCGGAGGCGACCGTGTCGGGGTGGAGACTCAGCGAAACCTGATAGCGAGTCACAGACGGAACTTTACTGAAAAGAACGTGGGCCGTAAAGACGACGACGCGGCCGCGCCCCGCCTATGACACGAAGGAAATTGCAGACGCTGACACGGACACCAACAAGACAAGTACCACCGCGAGCACCGCACTAACAGAAGAAGAAAGCCATCAGGAAAAGCACCGACATGGATTGCGACCAAAAGACGGTCGTAAAGTAGACCTGCGTGAACAAACGAGGAAGACGGCACACAGACGGAGCTGCGTCAGGAAGAACCACTCCGAAAACGCCGGTTTTCAGGCGACTTCCAATTGAAATTCAAACCCAAGGTGCCGCTAGACAAGAGGACGGCACCGCCAGCAGACCCGCCTTAGCGGGAATGCTGACTGCAGACTTCGCGACAGAGCCTGGGACGGAAGGGTAGCCCAGTGAACTCTGAAAAATGTGTGCTGCTAGAGGAGACGCTTGGTCTTCGCCTGAAACCAGTACGAGACCACCTGACGTGGAGAGTCCGTTGGCCGCAAGTCTTCTTCCAGACGTGATGGGCCCTTCAAACGGTGTGAGTTTTGACCCCCTGCAGTCGGCATTAACGAATTCTGCTGTGACCCTGAAAGTAGCCACCTTAAATATTCGCGGATTAACTTCTCAAAAACGACAAACGAATACTGACTGATAATGACATTGATATTCTAGCGGTGCAAGAATCAAAAATCGACAGCGAAGAACTAACTGAACGGCTGGCGAATAATTACAAAACAAGCTATAACATATGTGTGTGTCATGCCAATGGCAGGGTCTGGGGGGTGTCTGTTATTTTTTAAACAGTCTAGTCGGAATTGGTGAGGAAAAAGTCATTACTTCGATAATGGGCGACTTGTACTTTGCGATTTTACTTTTTAAATGCGAAGTCGATTCTTAGCGGACCTCTGGCACTTTGAGGTTCTATCTCGTATCTATCTATATATCTATCTATTCTATCTATCTATCTAGCCGCCTACGTCTGGGTGCTTCATGATCGCCTCCTTAACTTGGTGTAGGCCAAGATTTGCATGGGAGGTTAAGAGGATGTGACGAATAGGATTGCCGGGGTCATGACATGAATAACGTTAAAATCCTGTCGCGTCCGTCGTCAAGACCCTTCCACTAGGACACGTGTGGCACATACCCGTTACCTTGCGCCGCGGTGTACGGGTATGCGCGACCGGTGATTGACAGTTTATATCTACCCAGGAACGCGAGAACAGACATTGGTTACTTAAATGCTAAAGCGTTAAGGAAAACCAACATAGGCAGCATTGACTCAACGAATAGAAAGTATGAAAATTAGGATCCCAGCAGGAATCGAACCCAAGCTTCTGCGTGGCTATCAGGTATTCTACCACTGAGCCACCCCAGGGTCTATAAATGGTTTGAAAAAACAGCCTACGCAGGGCGTAATATCTGTGGCAACGTCAGTTGTGGTTGTGGTGCTGGCTATCTAATTTCACAAGAAAGCAAATAAACGCTACATGATACGCTTACGATATGTACCCCTACGATACTGGCGTCATATCACATTGACGTCTGTAGTTTCCAGTGTCGGCTCCGCTTTATAGCAGTCTAATAAACATTACGTTTGATCTCTATGATTCAGCAGCTATATTGAAGCATTGCTCGACCCCGGAGGAATTACATTAACGAAGTTACATATGATATCCACATCACCGCACCGTAAGTGCAACTTCGTCCACCAGAACGGCGCAGTCGTGTCCTCTTGATTTCTTACGATGCTGGGCGATGGCCTCATGACTGACGGAGGATGATGCCTCATTGATGACAGCCGCTTTGCACATTAGGTCCGTAGGCCACACACACCCAGGTATTCTACGAATACGACAAACACCATCCACTGATGTTGGTCTACGTAGCACTATCCAGGCCTACCAGCCTCGACGGCCTATACATCATCAACGCGATGGGTGGGCTTCAGGTTGCGACATGTCGCCGGTTCTGTCGACAGACAATTTTTCGACGAAAATGACCGAGGCATCCACGAATTCCAACAGCTCTACTATACCACATACTTCAACTACACATGGACCCTCGTCACGACGGTCACGACCGGATAATATAACAAGTCACGACCAGCTGCTAGTGCTCACTGATTGCGGTGATGATGCCCTTGTCCAAGAACTGTCAAGAACTACTTGCACACTTGTACACGGGTTCTTGAAACGTGCGTGCGTTCTTGAGACACGTAATAAGCACTACGTATACAGCTTACCGCTACTGGTGTTGGTAATACCCACGTTGCATACGTAACCGTAAACACTGGTTATATAACACATATGCGGCTCTGCAGCAATATATATGTGTGCGTATAAATTTATACAAATCTTAGGCATCATTTTGTAACGTGTCGCCAGTAAAAAAAGTTACGCCACAGTCCCCTACCCGCCGCATGCTTCGCAAACATCGACTCCCACGGTACGTGGGAATCTGCCGAATTTTTGTAAAAAAAAAATGGCGAATAATTTGTGTGTACGCGCCTAATATAGCTTGTGAAAGAAAATGTTTTTTGACTACGTAGACACTTTTCTAAGATGCGGATCGTGTTGTTGTGTTGCTCGGTGATTTCAACTGTGTGTGGCATGCCCGAAGACAGTGTGAAAAATGTTCCAGTACGCGACAAAAGTGCATTACAGCTTGCTGCAATAACTGATGAATATGGCTTGGTAGATGTAGTGGTATGTATTCCGTGGAAGTCATGTGCAGTTTACACATTACCAGCAGCAAAGTCACGCCAGACTGGATAGAATGTATATATCTGGATGTATTGTACCTTTGTGCACAAACTATGCCGTGAAAAACCTTAGTTTCACTGATCACTCTCTTCGTAACGATCGAAATTGGCAAGAAAGAAAAAACTACGAAGTTTAACTGGATTTTATGGAAGTTGAATGAAAACTCTTGGGAGGACGAGATGTGTGTGAAAGTAGTAAGCAAGAAAGCTGAAGATGCACTTCGTAATGGAAGCACAAGTTACATAAGCGTCTGGGAGCAATTTAAAAATGAAGTTAAAATGTACGCAACTGAGAGGTCAAGTGTCATAAGATTCAAGGAAAAAGCAAAAAGAAAAAGATCTGCAGAGCACACTTGAATATCTACTGATGCAGATAGCACTATTCCGCATTGTTTAGCAAAGAAAATATAGGAAGTTAAAAGACAGATGGAATGCATTACGGATAAGAACGAGCTATAAAGGGGGCAGTAATAAGGGCCACGTGCTGAACGTTTCACATTGGCGAAGTGCCCACAAAACGAGTGCTTGCGGAAGAAAAACGATATGCAACAAAAAAAGAGATTAAAGAAATACGCTAGGGATGGTGAAGCTTTCTTCGGAGCAGCAAGTTATACGAAAAAGCTTTCCTTGAAACGTACCGAAGACTGTTGGGCGGTAAAACGGAAGTGAAAGACGAATTCATAGAAGCATTTTGTTCACTTATGCCGAAATTGGAAGAGTGACGTAGAGATGCGCTGGAAACGCCCATAAGATAGAAGAAGTTGGGCAAGCAATCGATGACCTTAGTAAAGGCAAGTCGCCAGGGAACCTGATGGCATAGGGGCAGGGTTTTATAAACTTTCAAAAGTGAAACTACGGTAAGCTTTATCACGTTATTACTGAAGCATATGAAATTAAGCAACTGCCTCTGTCCTTTAGGGCGAGTCACGTCATACTCATACCAAAAACTGAAGACGCAGAAAAGTTGCAGTGTGTGGAAACTATAGGCCCATAAGTCTTACGAATGTTGACTATAAAGTTACATGAAAGTTCTGGCAAAGAGACTACAATCAGTAATTACGAGTATTGTTGGTGCGCACCAGACGTGCGGTATAAAAGGACGAACCATTTTTAACAATATTCACACGGCGAGAACCATTTTAGAATGTTGTGATGCCACTAATGGCCACATAGCGATGATACAATTAGACTTGCAGAAAGCCTTCGACAAAGTGAGTCATGAAATATTATTTGCGCTATTGGATCACACTAACGTTGGTGGAGTAATACGAGAGGGTGTGAGAATGGCATATCAGAACTGCTATGCTAAACTCGTGATTAACAAAAAACTTAGCGCTAGCATAGCTGTGACATCTAGTGTGCGGCAAGGATGCCCTTGTTCCGCTCTGTTTTTGCCATTTACTTAGAACCCTTTTGTTTAAAATTGAGAGCAACACAAAGATAACAGGATACCAGTTCTTGACACATGAGGTAAAAATTTTAGCGTACGCAGATGATATCGCGATATTTTGTGAAAATAAGAACAACATACAGGAGGCGATAAGAGAAGCAAGAACATTTGCGCCTATACTGGAAGCGCCATCAGCTGGCAAAAGTGTAGGGTTTTTGGCATGGTGAGTGGAATTCCAAACCAGAGTACTTTGAAGGGATCACATTCACCACCACGCCGTCCAAGTATCTCGGAGTGCCTTTAAAATATTATCAAGAAACCACTGAACAATGGACTGATGAAACTGAAAACATTCGGGCAAAGGCAACCAAGTGGGGAGGATGTGACCTTTCGATCTTTAAGCGCGCAACAGTGTGCAACGTGTTTCTTGCAGCAAAAGTTTTTTACATGCTACAGGTATTATGTATGTCTCGAATATGTGTACAAAGGTTGCACAGAATATTTGCAGTGTTTATTTGGAAGTCTACTTGGGAACGAACTGGCCGAATTAATCTTTTTCACAAGCTTAAGAAAGGGGGAGTGGGATTGTCGCATTTATTCCTCAAGCAGGTTATTCTAAATTCTTTTACTTAAGGGATCAAAATGATGGATTCTTGCGTGCGGTGATGCAAGTGAGACTACGTGATAAGCTACACAGTACATGGTATCATCGTATTCTCCAACGCAGGTAGCGGTGAGAGGTTTTTTAAAAGAAGTCGTTTATGCCTTTCAGTTCCTACAAGAGCACTTTCGTTAGTGTATTTGTCATCGGTAACCAAAAAACAACTGTTAAG
Organism: Rhipicephalus sanguineus; assembly: GCF_013339695.2. Classification (NCBI taxonomy): domain Eukaryota; kingdom Metazoa; phylum Arthropoda; class Arachnida; order Ixodida; family Ixodidae; genus Rhipicephalus; species Rhipicephalus sanguineus. Next base: position 56,560,896 of record NC_051182.1, read on the forward strand.
GATTTAGTGAATATCATGTGCCCAGTGCCTGTATACCGTAATAGGTATGTATTAGGATCTGAGAAAGATGTGTTTAAACGTATTAACAGAATACCTGTAAGAGCGTCAACTAAAACCTTTTTCTTTTTGCTACACACTGGCACGCTCCCCGTTAAACTATGGCTGAAAGATAAGGGATTCTATCTACCATGGGGTGTAAATTGCTTGATATGCAATAAGCCGGAAACAATCGAACACATTTTCTAGATTGCTTTGATTCTGTGTTCATGTGGGACATCCTCCAGAGAACTTTAAAAAAAGATTTCCCACTTACGCCATTCGGAATACGCTTTTTGCCTTGGGAACAACAGGAGATGTGCCATGTGATATGATAATGCTAGTAACCATGCACAGTGTCTGGAAAACCAGATGGATATCAGGCATGAAAATGAAGCACCAAAAGCCGCCAAGGTATACCTTCATGAATACTTGTTTACATTAGAGATGTTATACGAACTTCCTGAGCCACCTGACTGGCTACCCATGATAGAAAAGCTGCTCACAGTGAATATTATTAAATTAGTTACACGGGACAAGATGTCAGTCCCGCTTTTAAAATGTATATTTGAACATGTTGTGAAGTGTTGAATTCAAAGATAAGAATTCCTATGTAAAGTGTGTCTTGACCAAAGCAGGAAATAAAGAAAAAAAAAAAACCGGTGTGGTCTAGTGGCTAGGATACCTGGCTTTCACCCAGGAGGCCGGGGTCGATTCCCGGCGTCGGAAAGGTGTGGTCTCATGGTGTAACGGTTAGCACTCTGGACTCTGAATCCAGCGATCCGAGTTCAAATCTCGGTGAGACCTCTTCTTTTTTTTTTCCACGGTACACAACTGTTTTCAGTAAGCAGAAACTCGTCTGCATCAGTACCTTCCCATCTCCGGCGTGGTCTAGTGGCTAGGATACCTGGCTTTCACACAGGAGGCCCGGGTTCGATTCCCGGCGTCGGAAAGGTGTGGTCTCATGGTGTAACGGTTTAGCGCTCTGGACTCTGAATCCAGCGATCCGAGTTCAAATCTCGGTGGACCTTTTTTTTTCCTTCACCAAGAAGAACGAGCTTTTTAACGGAGCAGAAACTCCTCTGCAGCTGTCGTTTCCAGCTCCGGCGTGGTCTAAACGTTTTGGTCATGAAGAAAGCGAATGCGTGCGAACCTACGTCAATATAGCTTGCCCTCCGAAAGGTGATAAAGTAACCCGCGAACACTTAATGGTTGAAGCAGACTCTGAAGAAGCCGCCAGTGGATCAATGATGGCGCCGCAAGCTACAACTCTGGAAACGGTGGTGCATGCGGCGGACAAAGAAACCCCGAAGTTGCCTCTGAAGATGGCCAAAGTCGACACCGATGAAAAGACAGACAGGAGCTCGGAGAGGGATTGAAGATGACTACCGATGAGACACAAGTGGAGCGCCGTTAAAACGAACCCTTGAAGAAGACCTCAAGGAAGTGTGGGTGATACAGCACGAAGGAACCGATGCCAAAGACGCCATATCGTCGGATGACCTTGAGGCCGCCCCTAATTTGCCAGCGAGCCGGAAACCGACCGACACAGCACTAACTTAGAAGGTTTCTTTTTTCTTTCCTTTTTTTTTTCCTTTTCTTTTCCCTTTTTTCATTCTTTTACATTTTCGACCGTAAAAGGTATTTCGTATCACGTGCTAAGTAACGGGCTAGTGAGTAGCTTTGTCCGCCTCTTCGTCACAACAAAATGATTCGCATAGACAAGCCCTTGCGATTAGCTACTATCAATGTAAGGGGACTGTCAGGACGAAGGAAGCAATATCAGCTACGACGCCTTGATGACGATAAAGATCTTGATATTATGCATTGCAAGAGACAAAGATAGAAAGTGAGGAAGGGACGGACAGAATGGTAAATCTTTTCACGTCGCGCCATCTTGTGTGCGTATCTCGTGCATGCGGAAGAGCCCATAGAGTTTCCTACAATACTTACTAGAGGGAACTCTGGCGCTAGTGTCTATGGGAGCTGCAATGCATCGCGCTTCAGCCAGCATGGGAATCATGGGTAGTACACGGATTTGTCTAAACTTCGTTCTTTCGGCTCCGTTTGGCTCCGCGTCGCCTGCATCCGCTTTGTCGTAAAACGAAGTTCAGCAAAAGTCAGCAGTTCCATTCACCACTTTAACTTTCGGCTCACCGATTCAAATCTGGTCACGAAGTTCACAACGATCCATTCTTTTATCCGAAAGAAAACCAAAACATAGCAATAAACAAAGCCACAAGTGCGTTCGAAGCCCACAAGCACGAAGACTAGGCAAATCCGTGTACTACCCATCATTCCCAGGGTGGCTGAACGATCGCAGCGCCAGAGTTCCCTCTAGGTCATTTTAGGAAACTCTAAGGAAGAGCCGGCGGCTGTGCACTCCTGATTAGAAAAACGTTGGGTACAACAATTGAAAGTGTTATAACGGATGAAAATGGACGCCTGGTTGTGTGCGATTTATTGTTAGTGCAATGAAGTGGCGCGTTATCTGTTTGTACGCTCCGAATGGAATAAGCGACCGGACGAGCTTTTTTGATATGTTTGGATGGCTATTGAGAGTAGAAGGGTGTATTATAATGATGGTGATTTCAACTGTGTGTGTAATGTGGAGGATCGTGTACGTGCACCACCGATTTATTATGATGCTAGTGTAAGAGCTCTTGTCAGAATGATAGAAGAGCATGAAATTACAGATGTTGGTTATGTATTTGCAAATACGAAAATTCCAAAGTTCACACACTACCAGCGAGATAGTCATGCGAGGTTAGATAGAATTTATGTTTCAACCCCAATTATATCGCACTGTAGCGACTATGGCGTATCAAATGTGTCATTTAGTGACCATAGTGCAGTCCATGTTTTGATAGGTCCGAAGAAGCCCTCAAAGTTTAATTGGTCACTGTGGAAATTTAATGATAAACTTTAGAGGATGAAGTATTGGTTAGCAAAGTAAAGAATGGGATTAGGGCGTATCACGAAAGGCACAAACAAGTTGTTGCGAAGCGTGGGAATATTTAAGGAGCAACTCAAATTAGACGCCATTGAAAGATCGTGTGTACTAAAACAGAAAGAAAAAAGGAAAGAAAGAGAACTACAAGCTGAGCTAGATTTTCTCTTGAGCAAAGAGAGAAGTGCTCCTGGAAGCTCAATGTTGGAAGTACAAAGAAAAAGGCTGAAATGGAACGATTGGACGTTGAAAAGTATAAAGGTGCTATTATCCGCGCACGCGCAGAAAAGCTTTGGTGCGGCGAAGAACCAACGAAGAGGTCAATATCTGACGAAAAGGGCTATGCTGCAAGAAATGAGATAAAGTCATAACGTACCAGAATGACGTAACCTGGGATAAAGAAATAATTCTACGCGCTTTTGAAAACTACTATGAGGGAATGCTGGGGCAGCAAATGTCCTTTTCAGAAGGATTCGATGAAGTTTTTCTTCAGAAAATGCCTAAACTCGATGATAGCGAGAGAGAAAACTTGGGGGCCCCTATAACGGTCGCGGAAAGAGAAAAAGCCATCGAAAAAATGAGCAATGGTAAATCACCAGGACCAGATGGTTTCGGTGCAAGCTTCTATAAGACGTTTAAGGAAGAGCTATCCGGTATCTTGCATGATGTAATAACGGAGGCGTATGATAAGCAAGTACTACCTCCATCTTTCCGACGAAGCCTTACAGTGTTACTCCCAAAATCGAGTGATCCTGAAAACTACTATCAGTGCGACAGTATCGACCAATTAGCTTGATCAACACAGGCTACAAGATATATGCGAAGGTATGGCAAGTAGGCTGCAAAATGTAGTAAGAAAATTAGTAGGTCCCCAACAAACGTGTGGCATAAAGGGGAGGTCTATAACAACAAATATTCACGTGGCAAGGAGGATCCTTGAGTGCTGCGATGCCTTCTCGGAAAAGTTGCGATGATACAACTAGACTTGGAGAAGGCTTTCGATAAGGTGGCGCATGAAATTCTTCTCCTTGTCATGGAACACGCCAATGTAGGTTCCATATTATTGAAAGGGGTAAAGATGTGCTACCGCAACGCATCGACGCAAATTGTAGTTAACAAAATGTTGACTCACAGCATTAACATCAGGACGGGTGTAAAACAAGGATGTGCTCTTTCTCCACTACTATTTGCAATATTCTAGAACCGTTTTGCTTAAGTGTGATGCATAATAATGACATCAAAGGATTTAGTCTAGATACCAGCGAAATAAAATTACTAGCGTACGCGTATGACGTTGTCATATTCTGTAAAGATAAGCAAAGCGTAAGCAAGGCGGTTGAAGTGACTGCAAAGTTTTATAGCATGACCGGCAGTACTGTAAACTGGAGCAAATCGCTGGGTTTATGGCATGGAAGCTGGGAAGCTACTCCAATGCTTCTCGAAAGCATGACATGGACCACGACACCGATGAAATACCTTGGCGTACCTTTAAAACATTACGATGACACAAAAGAATATCGGTCACAGGAAATCGATGAGGTGAAGGAGAAAACGGCTAAATTCGGAGGCCGCAACATGTCTATATCGCACGAGCGACAGTGTGCAATATCTTCTGGTCGCGAAAATATGGTATGTACTGCAATTTTTATGTATATCAAGAATGAGTATCCAGAAGCTACACAGAGTTTTCGCTATGTATATATGGGGTTCAACTTGGGAGCGAATGAGCCGTACTAATTTATTTCTACCACTGAAGGCAGGTGGTCTCGGATTAGCACATTTATTTTTGAAACAGGTAGCGTCACGATTTTTTCTTGCGGGATCAAAGAAACAACTTCCTGCGCACAGTTATTCAACTAAGATTAAGTGATGCTCTCCCAGAATTTGCTGTCTCATCAGATTATAGAAAGGGTTTGAGAATAACAGGATTCCTGTGTGAAGTGGTATGGTCTTTTCGGTTTTTGCATGCGCGTTTTTCATTGGACTATCTTAGTAGTGTTACAAGGAAAAAAACTGTACAAAGACGTCATTGACGTCACTTTACCGATGCCAGTATACCGATCCATGTACGATAAAAGCTACAGTTCAAACGTGTTGAAACGAGTTAAGAGAATGCCAATACGTGCGTCTTGGAAAACCCTTTTCTTTCAGCTACGCAGTGCGACATTGCCTGTGAAACCTTGGCTAAAAGAAAGAGGGATTTTTGTGCCGTGGACAATCAATTGTCTCAGATGCAGAAAGCCTGAGACGATGGAACATATATTTCTGGATTGCTCTGACGCGTTATTTCTGTGGGACGTGCTACAACGCACCTTGAAAAAGGACTTACCAGTAACACCATACGGCATACGCTTTTTGCCAACGATCTGTGACGATGGGGTGCCGTATGATATGTTCATGGCGATGAATCTACATAGCATGGAAGACTGGTATGGCAGTGCGCCATGAAGACATCTGTATATTGTCACCGAGAGAGTACTTCAATGAGAGCATTGTTATATACGTGAAAGCCTTAAACACATGACGGATAAACCAGAGTGGTATCGTCTCCTAGATAGTTTGATATGCCATAAACCTTTTTAATGTCAAGCATTGGCCAAGATTGGTTAATGTTTGTTTTATCATTTGTATCATGGTTTTGTATTGCAACTTCGCAATAAAGAAAAAAAAATTCCCGGCGTCGGAAAGGTGTGGTCATGGTGTAACGGTTAGCACTCTGGACTCTGAATCCAGCGATCCGAGTTCAAATCTCGGTAAGACAGACAGACAGACAACGAACTTTATTAGATACGGAGGAGTTACTAACAGGACACCCTAACGGGGGCCGTTGTAACCGCTGGCCGCGCCCACGTAGAGGACAGAACGCCGTGACGCTCCGCAATCTCGGTGAGACCTTCTTTTTTTCCTTCACGAAGCACAACGAGCTTTTTAACGGAGCAGAAACTCCTCTGCAGCTGTCGTTTCCATCTTCGGCGTGGTCTAGTGGCTAGGATACCTGGCTTTCACCCAGGAGGCCCGGGTTCGATTCCCGGCGTCGGAAAGGTGTGGTCTCATGGTGTAACGGTTAGCACTCTGGACTCTGAATCCAGCGATCCGAGTTCAAATCTCTGTGAGACCTTTTTTTTTTTTCCTTCACGAAGCACAACGACCTTTTTAACGGAGCAGAAACTCCTCTGCAGCTTGTAGTGTGCACGTATATCACAGGAGTACGGCCCTAGCGTGGGTTCCAGTGGCGCACCGACGGGGGGGGGGGGGGGCTTTGGGGGTTCTAACCCCCCCCCCCCTGAGGCCGACCTGACCCCCCCCCCCCCCGTAACTGCTTCACGGTCATTGTCGCCGAGAATCCAGCGTACACGTTCACGGGCCTTTCAGACGTTATTTCAATTCAAGAGGTGGTCTGAGGTCGATTTTCTCTCATTTACTCCAGAAATACGTTGTATTCACCATCTACTCCTAAACTGAAAGAGCGCAAACCGCGTGCTCTGTGGCTCTGCGTTCATTTCCAGTGAAGCGGCTTTGGACGAAAGAAAATATGCTTTCACGGGTCGTCAGTTGACCCCTCTTCTTTTTTGCCCCCTGATTATTGCAATAGATCAAGGAGATATTTCGGAATCTTCGAAACAAGCTATTGTTTTTTTTATTGTTTGATTCTCGGGGGAAGTCTAAAAGGGGCTGTGTACAATGACAATGCGCCGCGTGACTTGACCACAGACGTCGGTGCACAGTGCATGTGACATGAAAAAGTATTACGTATAGCAGCTCATCCAGCTGTGTACGCAGTGCTACATACATGTTTGTCCAGAACAAGAGTTCGCAGTGTTGTTTACCGTTTGTAACGTTATTATCCGGTTCACACGGGCAAATCTAATGCACTTACCTGCGCACATGCAAATTATACCTGGTTCACTGGGACGCTTCTAATGTAATTAGAGATTAAGATATCAAGTGCCTAAATACCATTAAATTGTCGGTGTCACATGGCTTGATTTAATAGCACTAATGGCACGACGACGAAATTGCGCAATAAATATATGTTGGTTTTGTCTTGAATGTACAACTTCTTTCAAATTCTACGTCATAAAACCCATTTTATAGAAATAACAAGCGCTTTCATGTACATTCAATGCCTTACTCGCTATGGAAAACATTTCCTGTTGCGATGCCGGTGGCATTCTCGTTACTTTTTCTTAAATCCTTGATATTATAGTGAACACGAATTGTGTCCGTCACGGAGCACCTTTGTTTTCCTTTAAATAGTCAATAATGTACGCTCTCCTTGCCGACACATTCTTTTTTTTTATCATATAGATGGCTCTACAAAACCGCGCCCTCTGGATGAAGCTTTTTCATCTAGCGGCCGTGACAAAACACAAAATGAAAATGAAGGCACTCATTCAACGGCAAGCTCTAAAGTATATAGGCACGTGTCACCGCTAAAATGCCCTTTATATCACGGTGTTACCAATTAGCGCCCTTTTTACGTGCAGACGAGCTCTAACGTAATTCTTATTGGCAGGACCGAACCAAGGTAACTATCGATGCTCCAAAACGAAAAAAAGGAGAAAAGCATTTGAAGCACTTGGGCCCTTCCAGAGACATATGGTGCGAATCTTCTTTTTCTGCCTTATCACAATGCATTAATTTTGCTAAATATGCAAACTTTCTCATAAACGTTTCACTATTTGGAACCCTGTGCCCATGTCTGTCGCCATGGCAAATATAACAATGAAACACATCGAGGAACAAGCTCTTAATTCATTGCAGCCGCAGTCAAAAATCTTTCACAGATACGTCTCAGCGACTGTCATGCGAGCGTCAAGAGGTCATAAGTCACAATTATTCTCTCATCTAAATTCCAACGAGTACAGTTCACCCTTGAAACAGAAGACTCCCTGTCGTTTTTAGATGCCCTTGTAACTTGCAAATGAAACTGTGCAAACACACCTACACAAGTCGAAATTTCCAGTTCACTTTAGAACCCCACAAAAATCCGCAATACATCAGTAGTAAAGATATTAATGCGAAGAGCCGGAACGCACTGCAGCACACAACTTTAGAAAGAAAAACAAGAAAAACGCGATATATTCAGGAAACGCGCCAAAATCTTTTATTCAGGAAGCATTTCGCTTCCAAAAACACAACGACGCAAGCTGAGAAATCCAGTAACAGGTGTCCCCCAATCAACATCACGACAGAAATACATATCTCCGCTATCCGTGGCGCCAGCAAAACCATCGCCCGTTTCCGCGGCCGGCTGAGTAACGTGACAGTAAGAACGCGAATGGCCCGTCGGCTCTTGCGCTTTGCCGCCTTTGTGCCATGCACACGTGCACTCCGAAACGGGGGGGATAAAGACCTGACCGAAGCCAGTTCGACTTCAAAGCGAAACCACATGTTCGAAAAGCCGCCCGCGTACTAGGCTGCCGAAAAAAGAAGAAAAAAAAAAAACGGTCTTGTTGACACCCCACTCCTCCGAGCGTATGGCCCGTAGCCGACGATGGGGACCGGCGGTTCGTGAAAATGTTTGCAGCATTACGAACACAATAGCGCATTCTATGCCTTCTCCCAAAATCCGGCCACCGGAAGAGAGTACCCAAGCCATCTTCAACAAAACTGATTGTACTGGCTGCGACGCGAGCTGCATCAGCGGAACTGAGAGAGACGGAAAAGACGTCCCCAATCCATCGCAGCTGAAGCCAATTACCGGAAATGAATGCTGGCAGGACTTGGCTTTTCCCCGCGCAAAGCGCAAGAAAAAGAAAAGGAAAAAAAGATGTACGCGTACAGCCTCACAGTCCGGCACTCCAAGTATCCCCCTTTCCCTGTCTCTCATCTAACAGTGCACCTCGACATATCCACACGCCAAAGGTGCTCCCCACCACTTTTTACTCTTCAACTCATTCCCACCGGTCAATCCCTCGCACTCCTCTGTTCTTTGACCGAAGAGCACTGCCGCCGCCTGCCTCACCCTTTCATACCCACCAAACAAGAAAAGAAGCCCTGTTCATCCCTCCCTCGACCGCTCAAGAAGGAACCGTATGCATTCCGAAAAGTAGGGAAAAATGTTCACTCAAAGTTCCAAAGAGGGCGTCGGCGGCGCTTCGAAAAGAGTGTTTTTTTTTTATTTTCTTCGGGGCTTGCGTTTTCTACAGGCAAATGGTGTCGCCAGCGGGGTGGCCGCGCATTTTTTTTTTTTAACTTTGTTGACAGAGGACGGACGAGCTGTATTGGAGCGGCGAGAAGAAAGGCGACCTCGTACGCGGCTCGTTCGTCAAAGCGACAGCAAACCCGGGAGGCCGTACAGCTCGAGCACATGGCGATATTCGTTTAAGCACATACACTGTGGTTCCTGCATTTATGAGCAAGCCTTGGCGCAACTAGTGTGTGCGTCGACAGCCATGCCGCAGTACCGCGCGCACGCAGGGACCCCAAGCAAGCACGAATGCTATGCGAAAATCCATACGTTGCGAAGATGGGACAAGGAGGTTTGAGCCTGTTTCACATGCGAGCGACTGAGCGGCGGGGCCCGCGGCGATTGAGCGGCGACAGGACGCTCGCACGCGGCTTCGTTTCACATGCACCGCTTTTGCGCGGCGCGCGCCTCTGCGATGCGCAGTGATGGTTGTGGAAAGCGCCCGTTACCCGCGGGTTTCCTTTCTCCGAGTTCGCTTCTTTGGTGCACTTGGGTTGCGAGTTTCACCAGCCTTCTACTTCGGTGCTCGATTTTCACGCGCCTAAACCTTGAATGACGAAAATGTGCAGTGTATCAGAGTGCAATTAAACAACTTCAGTAGTCACGTTTATTTCTGTTACAGCTTTCTTTTTTTACCACGCAAGTCTTCTTGCACGCTCATACACTTGGCCATGGAAAAGCAAAAAAAAAAAAGAATTGGTTTTTGTGGTTTTAAGCTTTCAGAGTGCTTTCGGTGGCTTTTGCTCTCGAATGCCGCAAGGCGTTGGTGCGTCGTCTGGGCCGGCACCATTGCAAACCACAATGTCGTCGTCTGGGGGGCTCGCATTTGTCGTCTTCGGGGTACGTGACCATTGAAAGAAAGAAAAAAAACAGTAAACTATTCGAACGTGCTGAGTCAGAGTAGCAAAAAAAAAAAAAACTGAAACATGCGACCAACAAGTGCGCAGTGCCGTAGGGTCCCCTGTACGGACCTGTGTTGGTGCCACGATTCTATAAGATACAAAAGAACAAAATGACACGTGTAAACGATTTGTCTGCTTTGATGGAAGCGCAGTAGAGAACAACAAAACGAAAAAGAAAGGCGTTTCTACACTGCCAGCTTGTTACAGCGAATGTCGTCTGCTAGGAAACCGAGTTCCTCCTGGTGCACGCGCCCGCTCCTCGACTCCGCCCCTGCAATCACGTGCTCCCCACGTCACTGCTCTCCCATTGGGTGACCTTGGGCAGCCGCTCTGCCGCTAGCGAATTTTTCCAACTCCGACGATCTCGATCGCGCGTCCGCTGGTCGCTCTAAAAAACCTGTTTTTGGGCTTCCGCGACGGCAGCCGCTCCGCTCTTGGAGCAGAATCGCTGCATGTGAAACAAGCTTTAGTAAGACGACGGAGCAGAATGAGTAATTGTTTTCAAGGACGCGTGACAAGAAAAAAGGGCTTTGGAAAGTGCGAGAGTTATATTGGGGGCCACGTTTTCTTTCTCTTTTTTTCAAACAACTCTCGCCCTCTCTCTTTTTACCACTTCTTTTTGTATGTTGTACATCGGACGGAAGCTACGAAGTTTGATGTGCCCCCATGCACACGTTCACTTCACTTGCTAGAACTTGCTTCTGTCTGCTGCGCGAATCTGCGTCGAATGAGCTACCACATCACATGCGTTTCGCTGAAGCGCCAGTCGAACACGATCCTCACTTACTTCCCGAAAAAGAGTCCGTGTTCAGATTCAAGAGATGCAGCGACAGCACCGGAATGACCGATTGCGGCCAAAAGGAAGCGATGACTCAGCACTTATCGCCTTCAGATGCGTCAATCGATCAGTCACTTATCACTGAGGATACTTCAGTCGCCGAACCTGTGCACCCGAATGACATGGCAAAACGGTAAGCCTGGCTACAGTGCAGCTGCATTGAGCTGCACGTATATACTGTTTATAATCAATGCCACAAAGCTTATAGTACTTTAAATATTTACGATGCACTTTCAGATTTGTAGTTTGGCGAGGCTTGAAGGAAGTAATATAGTAGGATGTTCTGCTCACATTGTGCACAACATTCTCAGTTGCAGAGTTCTTTAATTGCTAAAGTTGCCAATGGGGCTTATTTGTATGACATTTCCTGATTACTGTGGTAATCGGGCACAAGACACAATAAATGGGACACAAGAAGGCACACGGCGCCGGGTGTCCTCGTGTGCCTTTCTTGCGTCCTATTTGTTTGCGCTAACATAGTAATAATTTTTTAACAGCAATGCGCGACCGCCAGCAGGCCGGCACGTCAGCACCCTTATCACTACCTGGAGCTGAAAAACTAGCAAAAATAAGTATTTGCCAGACATGTTGGAACTATATTACGCGTTGGTTTATTCAATTTGCCATTTATTTTCTCCGTGCGCTGCTTCACTGAACAGTTTCTTGGCCCTCTCAAGTTTTTCAAGATCTTGCTGTAAAATGCTGAAAGATCATCATCATCATCACATTTGGTATTATTATTATTATTATTATTATTATTATTGTTATTATTATTATTATTATTAGCAGTAGTAGTAGTATTGTTATTACTATTTGGTATCTCATATTTCTTTGTCGTTGCAATCCTCCAGCCTAAACAACGAAATGGCGTATTATGCAATGTGCCTGCACCCCCCCCCCCCATCCCACACTCCTGTAGGCTTTCAGAATTTCACCCCCCCCCCCCCCCCTGAGAGAATTCCTGGGTGCGCTACTGGAATGCGCGGTCACCTTTCTTGAAGACCGGAATGACCTTCCCAATTCTCCAGTCTAATGGGACTTCACCTGTGTCGAGTGACTGCTGAAAAATGATTGACAATATGGAACTGCATACATGTTTAGTATTTTTCAGAATTTTGGCGTTTATGCCACCTATACAGTCTCTTGACTATGGGACCTCCTCCTGTATACTAAACGCTTGTAACTTCGCTCAACTTTTTAATAATAAATTCTGATTCTGATATACCTCATGACGAAGAGTTCTTTAATTGGTTAATAACTTTTACAATTCCCTCTGAATTGAATTCAATTTTTGGCATTGGCGGAAAAGCAAAATGCGGAAAATCAGGAACTTCGTTGTTAGGTTCGTTAGTACAGACGGAACAAAATGCAGAGTTGACGGATGGAACGTCGCAATTGGCAGCGGGTATCCAGACGTGTCACAAAGAGAGACTGTGGTTTTGTCGTAGGTTTCATAATTTTCCATAAGCGGCGTGGGTATGTACATGTATTACCATGTACATACATTGTCACTGGTATTACCATTAACATGTATTACCAGTGACAGTTTGTATTATATGCTGCAAATCACTTCTTGAATGCTGCCCTCTGTTAAGAACGAGTAAGAAATGTGTTTTTTTCGTAAAAATATTATGTTCGCATGCCCGCAAAATTTTTCCAGGAATAACTGTCTTCAATCTTTTCAATCTTTTTTTTTTTGTGTGTGTGTAAGAGGTACGGCAAATATCACGTAAACTTCGAAACTGCATCGGTTTTGAACTGAAGAAGCGCCTGATAACAAAAAAAAATGAAGTCCACAAAATAACCAGGACGAGATCAAATATTTTAATGCAGATTGTTTACGCAAAATGTTTATCTTTTTGCACAAATGATGCGGCCAGGGAAAAGCAAGAATGAGAAAGTACACCTCGAATATGGGCAAAACAGAAGTCACCGGAAACAGTGCACAGTATGCTTACGCAAAACTTCAGAAATGTACATTTAAATATGCAATCAATAAACGGAACTAAGCAATGATCACTACTATAATGCCCAACTGATAGTCTGGGCCAAGCTGCTGTCTCGAACGCAGTGGACAGACAATAAAGGAAGAGCGCAGAAATAACGAAAGAAACTATTTCAAAACTATTTTAAAAGTGCGAACCACTATTGTGCACTCAATATAAAAGGGAGGTTGCCGCTTCTAGTTCAAAGAGCAATGAAGAACAAAAACGACAAATGAAAGTAACAAACAATGCTGCTAGTACGGCTTCCCAATAGTTGAATTTGTTTGGTAACGCCACGTATGCCGACCTCTCAGTGAACAAGGTGAAGCTGTCGATTGGCTGGTAATGTCCACCTGATGCCCGTATTCTTATGCTTATATTAGGTCACAGTGTTAACTGCTAAAAGGTACAAAATCCTCACGGCTTTAAAAGGTGAACAATAATATTGCGACAGAATTACGGGCTCATTGACCTGAACTCTGGAACAGCAGTGTCTTTTCCTTTCGTTTGCGCTGATTTTGTCCTGCTCGGTATCAAAAGACTGCATCGTGCTTCCCGGCCCAGCGCGTTTCGCATAGTCCCAAAAGGCGCCGCCTTGTAGACTCAGGAGAGCTCAAGCTTATCATTTTTCGCAAACGTGTGAGCGGCTAGAAGATTTACGGAAGAAGACTGACGTCGCCTTCCGAGTCCCAAAACAGTTTCGGATGTCTGTGATGGAGCATGCCGCACAACAACTAGATTAAGGGAGTGACACGCGCAGTGAGTACATAGAGTGCGGCTGGATATTTCTCACGAAACAGCAGCTTGAACACCATTCTTTTGCCGGCCATCGAACTTGCACCATCGTAGCCTTGACACGGAGAGCCGCAAGTTAATTCCCATTTCTATAAGGAGCCTTATGATGGTGTCGGCGAGGGCGCGCCGCAAAAGAGAACTGTCTCAACAATAGGCTGTAACTTCATTCGGGTCTCTATTTGAATTGCCTGCCATGGTCCAGTTGATCAACAACACTGGGCACACATCCTGAGAAGGTTTGAAGAAAACTATGGGCTACCAGATGAGCGTCAATGTGATAGGCCTATTTATTGACTCATGTGCACCGAATACTTCGAGGGCGTGCTTCCACTTTTGAAATGGCTTGGATACGAGGGCCCTAGTGCGCGCTTGTTGGCCCTTGCCAATCTCACTTCTGCTAAAAGGACACACACTCGGCAAAAACGCCCTCTTGAAGCGCTGAGTAGCTAAGCCATCGGTACCTGTCCAGCAATCCACGCAAACCTTCGTTTATGCTTAAAATCGTTCATAGACCTTAAACAATATAGCATGGCGGAGGAATCCAGGGAGAAGCTAGCAGTTGATGTTTTGTCATCATCCACCTTTGAGCCTCGTGTTACAGCCCGATGTCAAACTTGCTTCTGCTAATATTTTGAGGGTCAGAAGAAGATAAATAATTAAATAATGATCAGGCTGAAGCCCAATAGATCCCATCACCCGGGTTGACGCCGCTGGTTGGTGGTGTAGAGAGCACGAAAATTTCGGGGGGGGGGGGGCGAAGCCCCATAAGCCCCCCCCCTCGCTACGCCCCTGCTAGCCACATTCTTGTGCATATAAGCTAAGTAGCCGTAATTGTGCGGCCTGCGGGTATGTGCCGCGGCCTACGCGAAAACTATCATCATAAACGGTACGTAGGCGTATCTACCCGGGCACAGAGAGCCTAGCCCCTCCCCCCCCCCCCCCCACCCCCCAGCCTGAGAAAGTTAGGGGGCGGAGACTTTGCACAGTGGTCCACGTCGGAAGCACACTGGGGAAACCAACAAGTTGGGTGAAGCTTTCCTTCAACACGGCAGTCACTATATTATAATGAAATTTCCCAACGCTTTTGCTGTCGTCGTGGTCGTGGGACATATGTCACACGACCACGCACTGTAGGCTCTGCGGTGCAGGCCGCCTATCGACGCTTCGCACCTTGCGTTCCAGCATTGAGGAGGAGGCTACCGCTGCAGCAAGGGCTCTATTGCGTTAGAGCAGTCTGATGCTTTGTTCTGCAGGCACTGGCTTGAAAGTTACACCATCGAAGATGCAAATACGGAACCAATAAACGTTCTATGTACCTATGAAACTCTCTCCTGTTCAGGAAATTCATTTCTTCATCGAAAAGGAATAGCATCCGGTGCTCTATATATCCCAGTGCTGTGAGTCGATGAGTGTGCAGAAATAAATGGAGCGTTTTAGTTGGGCCGGACGTGGAAGAGCTAAAAATGGTTTCCGCTTTTAGTTCCGATTACTGCTTAGCTGTATAATCATATGGTAGCGCAGCGAGCGCGGTGCTTGCAACCGCGCTCGCTGGCCAGCGGACACGAGCAGGTTGGGAAGCCATCTTTCAAAACTGATCAACGTAGCGCAAAATTGACATGGACAAGAGAGGGAGGAAGACGAGCGCTTACTTCCAACAAGGTTTATTTCGAGGAGCGAACATCTATACTCTCGGAATTGCGAAAAAACAAACAAATCATTCAAGAAGCCCACAACTGCCACGCGCGAAAGTCTTACATTTCAGGAAAGACAATTCTTTTAGGGTGAAGCTCCTTATGCCGTGGGTCTGTCATCGTCGTTTGTTAGCGTTGTAGTTGTATATTGTAATATTGTGTTCTCTTGTATGGCGCAGGGGGCGCAGCCATTTGATATATATCAAATGGGCGAGGGTTCTGGGACGGACTGTTTTCGGGGCCCGGAATGACAGCGTCAGATAGTTTTTTTTGCATGATTCCAGCTTCTTTTTTAGTATCCGAGTACATAAGAATAGGGTTACAGTTTTGTACTGTTTCCTGTGTGACAGTCGCCTGGGCATTTTTTTATTATTGTTTGTTCGGCCACCACGTGGCTGAAAGGCACACATGTGCTTTGAAGTGTAGCATACTTGCGGAGTTTTGTGATACCATTTGGCTTTAAGTGTATCTAATCCGTCGTGTGAACGATCTAGCCATGGTCAAAAAGACCGTAAAGCCTTCAGGGTGCGGAATGGGATGGAAAATAGAGGTTTGTACGGATGAGAAGACAGAGGGAGCTGACGCCAAGTGTAAGCAATGCGAGTTAGAGGCGAAAATGGAAATAATGATGGCTGCGCAGAATGAGCTCCTGGGGAAAAAACGATGGCTATGGGGAAAGGCTTAAGTCAGCCGAGGAGGGGTTAGCAAAGGTAGTCATGCTGAACAAGGAAGCAAGCGACAGTGGGAACAGCGGGGCATCGACCCCCACAGTGGTAGACGCGAAGGGGGAAACAGGTTTGGGAAATACAGGTGCAAGGGCTACAGGACCCAGCTTCCGAGAAGTAGTTTTGGGAAGGGGAGGGGACAAAACAGCAGTGGCACGCGCTAGTAACCGAGGCAGTGGCCAGGTGCGGGACGGTCCAGCAGAAAAGTCGGAGCACGTGATAATCGCCGGGGACTCGAATTTAGTTAGATGCGCAGAAGCAGTCAAGGAAAGGGTGAGAGGCGACAAACGAGTTTTAATAGAGAGGTTCCCGGGACATGGGCTGGGATCAGTGATGAGGCAAGCTAGCGCAAAACTCGCAAGTAAGGCTAATGGACGTAACCGCGTGATAATCGCGGAAGGTCTAAACGACGTCTTGAATGACGAATCAGCCGAACTAGCGACCACATTGGCGAAAGGGGTCGATGACATGCGCGCCATTTCCCCTCAGGTGCAGATAGTGGTATGCACAATACCGGAAGTACCAGTGAGAAATATCAACTTGTAAAGAGCGGTTGTCGACGCAAACAAAGAGATATGGCGAATTAGTCGAGAGAAGGGCTTCGAGGTAGTGGATATAAATAGGGAGGTGCACAGGTGGGGCGGTTTCCAAAGAGACAGAATTCACTTCGATAAGAGGCTTGGTCATGAGGTGGGCTGGCAACTGGCAGGACGCGCAGTAGCTTTTTTGGGAGGCACGCGGGCCCTTCGGTGCCCAGGGTAGCTTCTAATGAGGAAAACAACCAGGAGGACTCTTTGACAGGCAGTATAGCGAAAAACCAGAGAAAAGGTAAAAGAAGGGAGAAGGCGCGTGTTGCTATTAGTTACATAAACATGCAGGGTGGCAGAAAAAAGGCAAAATGGTTAGAGATTGAGGAGCAGTTAAACAAGCAACAGATATATGTGTTTATGCGGTTACAGAAACACACCTTAGAGACTTGGAAGAGCCACCACATATTGACAATTATATTTGGGAAGGATGTAACAGGATCACATCAGAAAGGAGAGGTGGGGGTGTTGGAATGCGGATCCATAGCAGAACAAAATGGGAGAGAGTGAAACAAACGTGTTCAGAGCACATGTGGGTTTCGGGCACAGTAGGTGGAAAGAAAACGTGGCTAGGTGTAGCTTACTTGTGGACGGGGAATAACTGCAGAGAAAAGAATCTGGAGATAGTGAAATGCATAAACAAAATGGCTAGGTGGGCTAGTTGGTAACGCATGATTAAAAAACTTTGAGCGCGCAAAAGGACGTAGGACCAGAAGAAACACAAACCACAAGCGCTCACTCGCAACTGAATTTTATTAGACGGAATAACGTACATTTATACATACATCGCATCGCGCATGTCACAAGGAGTTACAGGCCTACAACCCAAGGAACGTGTTCAGTGTATGTTGATAAAATTGAATTCTTTGTCATGTAAAGATAGGGATGGTTGGCTAACACATATCGCCGCATTCTTTGTAATGTGATAGGCCTCCGAAATTTCACGCGTGGTCTGCTGGGTGACGAAACAAAATAATGGTGCTTTCGAACAATGGCTTGCATTTACATGTTTGACAGTGGGAAGCAAGATGAGATGAAGGCGTGCCATTCAATGAATTTTTGTGTTCTCGAAGTCGGGTGTTGATACATCGACCGGTCTGGCCGATGTACACGCAACCACACGAAAAAGGAATTTGGTATACCACACCTACGGCAACTTACAAAGGCGTTTATGTGCTTTGACTACATTTTCCACTCGCACAAAGTGCCCTGCGCCTTTCTGTGCACGATGGGGCAGATGCGCCCAAGCTTCTGCGGTGCAGAAAAAATTACGTTCACGCCATACCTCTTCCCAACGTTTTTTAGCCATGCGATGTCTGGTGTATATACGGAATAACCGCCCTGTTCCTGGTTTTTTCTTCTTTAGTTTTAGGAGTAGGGGGATCTGTCTCTGTTTAACTATGCGTATGAGCTTTTCGCACACCGAAGTGATGAGGTGTGTTGGATACCCTGCCGCTTTGAGGCGATCATATGCGCCCGAAAGGCGTCGTTAATCACATGCACGCAGCTTTTGTCAAGTGCCGCGCGGTAAGCAGGATGATACAATGCCACGCTTCACCATCTTGAATGCGCTGAGGCGAAAGTGAGCGCTTGTGGTTGTGGTTTCTTCGGGTCCTACGTCCTTTTGCGCGCTCAAAGTTTTTTAATCATAGGAAATGCATAAGCACCGATATTAAAGAATTTGGTCATGATGCCGAAATAATCCTTCTCGGGGACATGAACGCTCACATTCATGACCCTTGACGGATATTCAGACACCAATGGCAAGTTATTGCTAGATCTGTGCGAGAACACATAGTCTTCAGATAGTTAACGTGGGCCTAAGTGTGAGGGGCAGAATCCCGTGGGAAGACGGAAACAGGCAATCGAGCATTGATTATTGTCTCATGACAGAAAGAATATATGACAAACTAGAGAGATGAGAATAGACGCGGCAGGCATTAACAGCTTGGTAGTGATCCTAACGCATAATATTACAAATGGGATATAAACTGAACATAAGAACATAGAATCAAAGTTGGCAGCTTGTATCTAAATGACAAACAAATAACAAATATAGCCGCAAGAGTCGAGGAAAAAGTAGACCGAACTACCAGGCAAGACTGAAAGTATAGTGAGCTGCTACATGCAATCACGAAAGAAATGAAAAAAGAGAAGAAAACTATTTGTTGGAAAGGAAAGAGAAAGCCAAAAAGTTGGTGGAACAAAGAAATCCGGGAGGCGATCGAGAAGCGACGTGAGGCATCACGGCCAGTGGCGTAGAGAGGTGGGGGGGAGGGGCACACCGGGCCCGTGCCCCCCCCCCCCCCGAATTTTTTTTTGCTATTGCATACTGAGCCCAAAATGACACTTGACCACATCTGCCTGCCCGGCCCCCACTACAAATCAAGGAGGTGCCAGCCCAGAAAAAAATTTCTGCCTACGCCCCTGATCACGGGAGCATAGACAAGCAAAAAAAGGAGAAGCGGCCACAGGACGAAGTCAACCAAATATGGGAAATATATTTACAGCAAAAATCCATTGTGCAGAAATTGGTCGAGGCAAAAATTAAAGGTGAAAGTGAACGCTGGATGACAGAGATTCGCGAAAAGAAGAAGGCCGCACCTAGGATATTTTGGAGCCACCTAAAAGCGCTGAGTAGGAAGTCTGTCACAATGCAACAACATATGGTAGATGAAGGAGGAAATCAATTCGAAGTGTATAAAGCGCTAGGTTACATCCGAAAGATAAGAGCCGATACGTTTGAAAAGGTGGTCCAGGGGATTCCCCCGGTGAGTAAAAGTACGCAAAGGAGTGCAACCGACGAAGATGTAGTACTAGAGAATTTCAATTAGAAGAAGGCCGAAGGAAAAATTCCTAAGCGCACTACTCCGGGCTTAGATGGGGTTCCCGTCAGCCTCATTAACCCTGTAATGCCCACTGTATCATATTTGATACATTAAATATAATGCCTCAAAAGAGGTAAAAAACCCGTCAAAGCTTCATAGAAAAGCCGTTATTGGATGTTTAATGCGTTTAATTAAAGTACACTGAGTTACTCATTTAATCAAATTAATTAATAATTTAATTAAGAGTAATTAAGTTATGTTCGAATAAAATTTCACCCTTTTTTTTCTTAAAATGAACTCTACACGAAGATATATATGGTGAGTGTTTTCCTCATAATTTTTCTCAAGGCAAACGCCTTCTGGGCATTACAGGGTTTACCGAACTCGGACATAACACTAAAGAAGCACTGCTGAGAAGCCGTAGAAAAGTGCTTACAGGAGAGGGAATACCAGACAGTTGGCGAAAAGTAGAATGAACTTAATCTATGAAGGCAGCGGAGAAAAGGATAACATTCGCTCGTAAAGACCGCTGAACCATTACATCGGTGCTATACGGTTGGCGATGCAGGAGGTAAAATTAAAAATAGAAGCGTGGGTAGAACAAATGATATATGGGAGCACTTCAGAATGGATTTCGAATCGACAGGCGGTTAGACGATAATCTGTTTGTTCTTACCCAGTGTATAGAAATATCGAAAATAGAAAACAGGCCCTTATACGTAGCTTATCCGATATTACCGGGGCGTATGACAACGTTAATCAGGAAATTTTGTGGGATATATTGAAAGAATTGGGCATAGGTGACGACTGTATACAGCTTTTGAGGGAAACATAC
Source organism: Rhipicephalus sanguineus (assembly GCF_013339695.2). Lineage (NCBI taxonomy): Eukaryota > Metazoa > Arthropoda > Arachnida > Ixodida > Ixodidae > Rhipicephalus > Rhipicephalus sanguineus. Next base: position 56,581,261 of record NC_051182.1, read on the forward strand.
CGAGAAAATACAGTTTGTGCAGAATGGGAAGGAATAAGTAGCAAGGACAGCGTCGAAATTAGAAAGGAGCTGAGACAGGGATGTCCTTTGTCCCCGCTGTTATTCATGCTGTACATGGTGAGGATGGAAAAAGCGCTAGAAGGTAGCACCATTGGATTTAATTTGTCACACAAACAGGTCGGCACGATGGTTGAGCAGAAGCTTCCAGGTCTATTTTAGGCTGATGATATTGTCTTATTTGCGGACAGTCAAGATGATATGAAGCGACTGGCTGATATATGCGGAAGGAATGTGAGGCTCTAGGACTAGGATTTAGTGCAACAAAATGTGGATTGATGGTATTCAATGATCACGAAGACCACGCGGTCTTTATACGGGCCAAAAAAATACCGAGGGTAAGCGAGTACAAGTACCTCGGAGTTTGGGTAAATGAGGGGGACAGATATATGGAGGTACAAGAGAAGCATCGGTAGCAAAGGGGAAAGAGGAATGCTGCAATTAGAAGCACAGAGCTTTATTGGGGATACAACTAGGTACGAGGTGCTTCGAAGGCTGTGGAAGGGTGTGATGGTCCTGGGGCTTACATTTGGGAACTCAGTGGTGTGTGTGAAGGCAGAGGTACAATCAAGAATGGATGTAAATCAAAGGACGGTGGGCCGCTTCGCGTTTGGCGCTCACGGAAACGACAATGAGGCTGTAAGGGTGATATTGGATGAACAGGCTTTGAAGTGAGGGAAGCTCAGAGCAAATGAGATTCGAAGAGAGGCTGAGGAAAATGAAGAAGAGTAGATGGGCAGAGAAGGGTTTCAGGTATTTGTATAGAAAAAGCGTTGACACGCAGTGAAGAAAAAGAACTAGGAGGCTCACCAGTAAATATACTGCTAGCAGTGCGGGCGATATGGCAACAAGGAGCATTAAGCGGAAGGTCAGAGAGGCGGAGAGGACTTATTGGATGGCAGCGATGGCAAAGAAGCCGGCTCTGAGTAACTACCGAAAGGGAAAAAAACGAAATAAGGAGGGAGAGGTTATATGATAATTGAAGGGGAAGCGCTTTACTGTTTGAAGCAAGGTCGGGCTGCCTTAGAACGCGTAGTTATAAAGTGAGATTTAGTAACGAAGAACAATGTACATGCTGCGGGGGAAGTAAGGAAACGATGGAACATATGTAGTGACTGAATGTGGCGATATTCACCCAGGTATACGTGTGGGCACGAGTCTACATGAAGCCTTGGGTTTTAGGGACAACAATGGAAAGCTGAACACGTCCGCGATAGAAATAAGAGACGGTTAGAATATTGGTGGCAGAAAAGTAGAGATAAAGAACAAAAATAAATAATGGGGGGAAAATAAGGTCATTCTGCCTTAAGAGGCAGAGAGATGGACCGTGAATTTAAAATTTTTTTGGTATAATAACATAATTTAATCAATGTAGATAAGGTATTAGGCCAACATGAAACAAGGAAGTTTTTTTTTCCTGTTTTTTTCTTCGAGCCTGGTGGCAGACATGTCACCGCCCCGTTTTAAAGGGGACGCTCTTAGCATCCATCCATATAAACACCCACGCTACAGCCGGGGGTAAGTTGGGCGTGGTGTGGAACTGTGTGTGTGTCGTTCCTTTTCGGAGCACCACAGGTGCTCGTGCCTTCCCAGTTGAAAAAAACAATTGGAACCATTTGGAAATATCAATGCGTCCAAATGGTAATAGTGATTTCCAATTGGGCAGAATGGTATCCCAACAGGACCATTTGGAATTTCCAAATGGTTCAAGAGGATACACTCACTTCCTATTGGGCCAAATGGGATCCCTAACTGGACCATTTGGAACAACTGAAATGACCAAATGGTTCAAGTGATAGCTCACTTGAACCACGAAATCTACTAGCCGTTTGGTCATACTGAGCCGTTGCACAACTAGGTAATGCTTAAAGCATAACGGTTACCTTCCTACGAGAAGAGGGATTTTTTCATCAACATTCGTCATTGTCTGCCACGATCGGAGCGCAGTGAACTTTGCGCCGCCTCGACAAACGTCGCATTACCGGTATTTTTGTTGACAGCAGCAATAGTCGCATCTCAGCATCAGTAGTCTCGTATCTTTTCGTGATGTTTTCCGATAAAAATGCTACATAATAACGTACTTTATAATATGAATATTACATTAAAAAGTAAGCTGTATTTTTTATTTACAGGTAAGAGCATTACAGGCGGCGGTCAAATATTATTATGACCCGTAGTTTTGGTAGTTTCGTACATAGCGGCTAGTCGTGGTACTCTCTTTCCATGTGTGCGTGCGGCATGTTCCGTAGTGCAGCGTGTTTGCTAGAGGAACCTTGGTGACATTAAGATGAGACATTTATTTTTGGTCGCTTCTATCTGTGGAAAGTGTTACAAGCCAGCATCAGCATGTTCGAGCGGTTTTTGGTGTTGTATTGGTTGTACCATGCGGTGATCGCTTCGTCAGAGTCGATCGAGGATCACCGATTTCCTCAGCTCTGGTCCTTCCATGTAAGTATTGCACTTACATATATGGAGTGTAACCGAACGTTTGTCCTGAGTATTTGTGTGGTGTCATTGTACGTTGCTGCAGTATGCGATGAAGTGCGCGAAGTACACTACATGCCGGTTTATGTAGGCATCCTTTGTGTAATGCGTATTCCTTATGGCGCACATGTGTATTTGTAGAAAGCGCTAGCGATTATGTGCAAGTGAATTCATTTGACGTCTAGTCAGAGTAGTATTGAATGAAAAATAATCGATTGCCGTAAGGGTCGCATTTCGCCTCCATTGAAATGCGACCGCTGCGGGCAGGATCGAACTATAGTTTCTTTCGGGTCAGCTTGCCGAACACTGTGAATGATGGACCGCGCGACGGCGAACGTTAATAATCGCTACATAGTTTTCCTACAGCATAAACTGTGCGAGTGCTTGTCAGACTGGGCTAATTAAGGGCCATTTTAACGTTGTACTGCTAAACGCGAATGGGCTCATGCCACGCATGTTATTTGGCCTTAATTTCTTTCAGGTGGTGTACAACGATACGCGCAAGCACACTGCTCATCTAAGGATATCTTCCAATTCTAAGAAAACCTGCTGCAAGTGTTCAAATAAATTCTGAGTTTCCCCACCATGCTGCCTTGGCTCTGTGTAGTTGACTGGACCAGCAGGTCCTGAGCCAATCAAAGTAGGAACCAACTAAGTTACATGCGATAGCAGCCAGCTGAGATCCGTGAAGTTCTGGCCAATTTGAATTGTACTTTATAATTAAACCTAGAATTTCACCTGGGCATGCGCCACTTGAACCAATTGGAATAAAACCAATTGGCCCAAATGGTTATGTGCTGACTGCACCATTTGACCTAATTGGAGTACAAACAATCGGCCCAATTGGAATACAGACAATTGGCCCAATTGGTTATGTACTACTGCACCATTTGACCCAATTGGCATACAACCAATTGGCCCAATTGGTCCAAATGGCCTCATTGTGTACTAATTCACAAATGGAACCAATTGGAACCAGGTGGAAATTTTACAATTGGTTCCAATATTTTTTTTAACTGGGTTCCCATCGCAAACACTACAATGGCGCAGTCGACATGAGTCCTGAAAGCCTTCCACCCTCCGCCGCTCGCCAACGGCAACCAGCAGCCATGAAGCAAATCATCGGCAACACCAGATGCGGCGATACCCTTTCGGTCTGCTTGCATCGCAGCGAACGGCAGCCCTCGCTTTTAGCGCATCGCTGCTTATCGCGCCGCAGATAGCCACCGCCCCCAGGAAGGTCAGTGAAACGCCAGATGATAACATAACGCCACACAGCTACGACATGGCCGACTTGATAGGAAAGCCGCCCGGGTTTTGGAACCATCCGGGAACACCAACAGTACCGTGGACGCGGTGGCTCGAAGATTTTGAAACATATTTGCTTGCCGCTGGCGGCGAAAGTTTTTCCGCGGAACGCAAAGCCGCACTGCTGAAAACACTGCTTGGAGCCGAAGGTCAGAGGCAGGCACGGGTTGCACTCGCCGCGGCATCGGAAACGCCGGGATCAACCAAAGACGCCTACTCCTCATTGGTGCAAACGCTAACGGCCAAGTTCAGCCCTCCAGAGGCAGTAGCCACAGCCAGACTCTCGTTTCGGAACCTCGCGCAAGGCGAGTCTCCCCCCAGGATTTTCTCTTCGAATTGCAAGGTACAGCTAACCAGTGCGACTTCGGGGAACTCAAGGACCAGATGCTGCTCGAACAATTACTCATTGGATTGACTTCTACGCGACTACGGGAACGGTTGCTTGTCGAGGAGGCCACGCTTACGTTTGAGAAGGCCGTGAAGATCATCAACGATGCTGACCGCGTCCAGCGTCGCCTCAAAGAATACGAGCCTGAAGCGCTTGTACAGCTAAACACAGCGCCACATCAAAGTTCGGCGCAGCGCCGTCCTTTGCCGCGGGTTGTCACACCTTCTACCGAACCCCGCTCTTGCCAACTCGCTGCACATTCGTCGACCTGTCAGCATTACAACCGGCCACCCCAGTCTGCAACTGGCTACCCCAACTGTGGCTATTGGCATGCTCCTACTCAGAACTGCCCCGCGCGCGGCAAGGTTTGCTGCCAGTGTTCCAAGAGGGGACATTTTGCCACTGTGTGTCGCAGTAGACCCTTCGCGCGGTCACCACCAGCATGGCATCAGCAAGCCTCCAGTCCCTCCAGGCCTAGGCGTTCGGATCATGCCGAGTCTATGGCCCTGTCAGACACCCAACCGGACCTCCGCACACCGGGATTTTACGCCGATGTAGACGTGAACGGAAAGCCTTTATCTTTATTTGTAGACACTGGCTCGTCAGTTTCCATTCTAAAGAATTGTTTACGCGTTATTTTGTCCAACCGTCAGGTTCTGCTTGCAGACTGGTAGCTCCACCTAAAAAACTGAAAGATTATTCAGGGACTATCGTTCCACTTCTCAGGTGTTTTCAAGCTCTGGTAACGTTCCGAGATCGCACTACTGAGATACTGTTCTACGTTGTAAGCAATGCACGATCCCTTCTTGTTCTTGGTATTGATGCAACCCACAAACTTGATATGATTCTTGCAGGCGACAGCCTTCAATGCTGCGGCACCAGCACACAGCCAATTCCAGTGAATCCTGAGTTTTCTGCGGGCGCACCGGCCTCGCCTCGCGGTGAGTTGCCACGAGTGCCATCTAACACATCTCAAAACATCACATCAGGTACGGTGGGCCACCTACCAGACAGATTCAATCATTTTGAACACTTGTTTACTCCCGGCCTTGGCCTCGTACAGGGTGTCACCCATCAGGTCAGGATACGTCCTGAAGTCTCACCACAACGCTTAAAGCTCAGGCTCTCACATTGCGAGAACCAGTCAAACAGGGAATAGAGAACTTATTACGACAAGGCGTCATAGAGCGCGTCTCGGCGTCAGAATGGGTGTCTCTCATTGTTGTTGTTCGCAAACAGAACGGAGCCATTCGAATGTGTGTGGATCTGCCCGCACCTAACCATGCCATCATTACTGATAGCTTTCCGTTGCCTCATGCAGAAGACCTGCTGCAGTCTCTTCAGGGTGCTAAATGGTTTTCAAAGTTAGATCTCGCCTCGGCCTATCACCAGGTAACACTACATGAGGACAGTCGCGACTTGACGACCTTTGTAACGCATGACGGCCTTTTCCGTTTTAAGCGAGTGTGTTTTGGGCTCGCTTCCGCTCCTTCTGCGTTTCAAGAACTCATGCGCCAAATTCTGGCGGGCTGTTCTGTTGTCAAATTTTACATTGACGACATCATCGTTTTCGGTAGCACGCAAAAGGAACATGATGACAATCTGGGAAAAGTTCTAACTCGGATTGCTTCCTCGGGGTTAAAGCAAAATGACAAGTGCGTCTTTGATGTCCAAGAATTGTCATTCATCGGACACAAGATTTCCGCTCAGGGCATATCCCCCCTTGAGAAGAACATTCAGCAGGTTGAGACCTTTAGCCGCCCTTCCAATCCGACCCAACTGCGCTCTTTTCTTGAATTGACAGAATATTATTCCAAGTTTGTGCCACACATGGCCCACGTAGTGGAGCCACTTCGTCAGTTGCTGCGTAAAGATGTCCCATTCAACTGGGGTGTGGCTGCTGAAAATAGTTTTCAGCAGGTAAAAAAAGTACCTCCATGATGCGCCCATTTTATCACTGTTTGACCCAACTCTTCCTATTGTGATGTCCACAGATGCCTCGGATTACGGGCTTGGTGCTGTTCTGCAACAGACCGATGGAGAAAACACTCGAACTATTCAGTTTGCTTCTCGTTCTCTTTCTCCAGCTGAACGCAGGTACTCCACTGGCGAAAAGGAAGCTTTGGCTTGTTTATGGGCTTGTGAAAAGTGGCATATCTACCTCTGGGGAAGAAGGTTCACACTGATCACGGATCACCAGGCACTGGCTACTCTTTTGTCTGAAAAGGGCTCTGGGAGGAAACCACTGAGAATAGGTAGTGGGCAGCTCGTCTTCTCAACTACACATTCACTGTCCAGTATCGCAAAGGCGAGCAGAATAAGGTAGCAGATGCCCTCTCTCGCAACCCCCTTGACACTTCTGAACCCCCCTTTGCTTTTGAGGAGGAAGTAGTCGCCCAGGTTGAGGCCATGATATCCAAGCTTAAAGTACAACAGACCACGACCTGTAACACAGCACTGAGACAAGTCATGGAGTATACGATAAATAGCTGGCCTGCAAAGAAGCAACTTTCTAAAGAACTTCATCCATACTATGAGGTCAGAAGCGAACTTTCGGTGGTAGATAGCATCCTACTGAGAGGGGACCAAGTTGTCCTTCCCAGCCAACTACAGAAACAAGCGCCCGCACTCGCGGATGCAGGACACCCCGGCATAGTGAGAATGCAAGACTTGATTCGCTGCACATACTGGTGGCCAGCTTTTCGCAAACATGTCGAGCAGTATGTAAGCGACTGTCAAATTTGTAACAGTGCTGACAAGTCGGCCAAGAGTCAATGGGGGCCCATAGAGCCGACCGAATACCCTCCCCGACCCTGGGTGAATGTGGCTGTAGACATAATGGGTCCATTTCATTCAGCCCCTGAAGACTGTTGGTACGCCATAGTCATGATAGACTACTACTCGAAGTGGCCCGAGGTGATGTTCACATCATGTGTAACCAGTCAATCTGTAATAGGCTTTTTAACCTCAGTTTTTTCGAGAGAGGGACTGCCCGAGGAAATCGTCACTGATAATGGCCCCCAGTTGACCTCTGTGGAATTCGAAACGTATCTCACTACCGAGGGAATCAAGCACATCAGATCTTCACTTTATTTCCCTCAATCTAACGGGCAGGTTGAACGGTTTAACCGCCTTGTGAAGTCATTCATTCAGTGTGCCCTTCAGGAACGAAGGCCTCTAAAAAGGACTGTTCTCGACTACGTCGCAATATATGGAACCATTCCGCACACTGCAACTAAGTTATTTCCATTTTACTTGCTGCGTGGTCGCCAACCGCGAACGCGTTTGCATATTGTAGGCTTCTCCGCGCACAGTTTTCATGAGAACCCATATAACGAGTACCAGGAACTGCGTCAGCGTGTTGAATGCTATCAGCGTAAAATGCAGGAGGATGCTAATCGCAGACGTCCTGCCTACCACAATTCCTTTCAACCTGGTGGCCAAGTACGGGTGCATCAGAAAGGACAAGGAAAAGCGTCCTCCCAGTATTCACGCTCTAGGGTAAATTATTCCAAGGTAGCCCGTAACACTTATCGCCTGAATGACAGCACTACCTGGCATGCTTCAAAGCTCTCCAAGAGCACACTGAAAGAGCCCCCAACACAGTCACCACAACGGTACGATTATCCGATACCGATACCCCAAACGGACACTGTGCCACCTTCGTTGCCACCCCCTGTGCCACCCACTATGTCATCGCCTGTAAGTCTGCAGGTACATCGAGACACCCAAGATGCGCAGCTTCAACAAGACGTGGAGTCATCAGAGTCCCGCCAACGAGCGTCGTCCCTCACGTCACGACATCAACCACTACACCAATCGGCACGGCCTCAGCGAGAGCGCCGGCGTCCACAGTACCTGGAAGACTACATAGCGTGATTCTTTTTGTTAAGGGGAGGAGAAATGTTGTATATTGTAATATACTTTGTTCTGTTGTATGGCGCCAGAGGGCGCCGCCATTTGATATATATAAACACCCTCGCTTCAGCCGGGGGTAAGTTGGGCGCGTGGTGTGGAACTGTGTGTGTCGTTCCTTTTCGGAGCACCACAGGTGCTCGGTGCCTTCCCATCGCAAGCACTACAGTAGTAGCCACCTCTAGCTCGTGAGAAGCTCTCGTTCTGGTATGCAGTAGAAGAAGACGACGTCGACGAGTGAGACTCTAGTGCGTGTTCGCCTGTGTGGCATTCTTTCTTCTTTACTGCGCGCGTTCTGGTACGCAGCAGAAGAAGACGACGTTGACGAGTGACACTGTCGTTTTTTTTTGCGTGTTCGCCTGTGTGGCGTTCTTTCTTCTTTACTACGTCTCGTGTTTTCAACGACACCCGAAGACAACATTTCAGAAGTAACGCGCCATGAGGCTCCCTCTTGGCACGCTTTCTCTTTAGCTCGGAGTCGCCAGATGGAAGACAAGGCTGCGGAACGGATGGCACGGAAGGCGGTGGCAGCGCGCGCTCGCAGACAGAATCCTGAGGTGAGAGCCCGCGATGCCGAAGCTGCACGTCGACGCCGCGAAGCAGATTCCGCCGTTCGAGCCCGCGAAGCCGAAGCTGCCGGACAAGCTGCACGGCTGCGGCGAGAAGACCCCGCCGTTCGAGCCTGCGAAGCCGAAGCTGCCCGACAAGCTGCACGGCTGCGGCGAGAAGACCCCGCCGTTCGAGCCCGCGAGGCCGAAGCTGCTCGACAAGCTGCACGGCTACGGCGCGAAGACCCCGTGAGATACGCGATGAATGTACGGTATACCTACGACACGTTTCTTCCTATCGCTTTCTTTTTTACACAATGGACTTCTTTAAACGTTCAGCGACCGTGGCCACTGCATCACGAGCATACCCTACATCTAAAAGACGTGTAACCTGTGCGTTAAAGCTATCACTCATTTTGTGCTCACACGACTTGGTGAGGGCTGACTTAAGGCAAGACATGGCGATGCCGTTTTTTACAACCTTCGAGTGCTTCGACGAAAAATTTAACAGCGGTTTCGAAGATCTAGGAGAATACTGCCAACACACGTGGTTCTTCTGGAACATTAAGGAAATGTCCAGAAATTGTATTCCATTATTCTGAGGCACCTCTTTAGTGAAGCTCAGCCCTCCTCCATTTAATTCAAATTTTTCACTCACGGAAGTTACCACCTTTTCAAAGTCCTCATCACTACAAAAAATCAAGTAGTCGTCCACATAACGAAAAACCTTAATAACCGAATTACCTAAGGCGCCTTCCAAAAGATTGTCAATCTTGCTAAGGTATAAATCACTAAGAACCGGAGCAACTTTAGAACCAATACATATCCCTGATTTCTGCACATAAACGCCTTCCTTCCAACCTACCAGCGTCGACCTTAAATACATGGATAGGATTTCTAGAAATGCCCCGGTAGAAACACCACATTTTTCGGTGAAAACCGTCTGGTGCTCTTGCTCGTTAATACAATCATTAACGCATTTTAACAAGTCATCATGCGGCAAAGAATAATACAGGTCTTCAATATCCATACTAAAGGCCTTACAACAGCCGGGGGTCTCCTCTGAGAGGAACTGAACTAGCGCCTGAGAATTACGCATACGAAAAGGGTCTGAAAAACTCAAGGAGGTTAAGCAGTTCTGCAAATAACTAGATACAGCGACTTGCCAGGTGCCTTGCTCTGAGACGATTGCTCGAAACGGAATGTCGTTCTTATGTGTTTTGGCTGAAAAAAACAATTCTAAAGTAAGCGATTTAGCCTTCTTGACATTACAAGCTATTCTCTCAAGATTATGTCTTAACAAAAGGTCGACAGCACGTTGCCTGACTACCGATGGCTTAAGTTTTACCGTCCTAAAATTATTTTCTATGGCTGTTAATGCTTTTTCCGAGAACAAACTGTCCGGCATAATTACAAAATACCCTTCCTTATCTGAAATTCAGTCGCCTGAAATTCTGAAATTCTGAAAGTCTGAAATTCAATTCAGTCTGAAATTTCAGCCGTTGTGCGTCTCTTCAGTTGTTAGTCCGGCGTTTGTGGTGTCCTGACTTCTTTCTTGTGTCCGTGTTTGCACGCCTTGTCTTTTTAGAATGAATACTTACCAACTAGCTCAGCTCTCTGTTATTCTAAGCTTCATTTCTAGTACTCTGAGCCCTTTTCCGTGTTCCCCTACTTATCTGAACAATCCTGCATCTTGGCTTCTTTAATTGCTATTTGCTTGGTCCGTGCTAGAACTTTTCATGGTTTTCTAAGAATAGAGTTTGCCCAGTTGAAGTTCAACTGTTGTGCGGGTTTCTGCAACCATCTACCGGACATGCCAGGAGGATATGTGCCATTTTGACCGCGGAATCATGGCGTCAAGTGAGATTTTACCAGAATGCCTCAGGTACGTTGCTCGACTTCGCGTGACGATCGCCGCCAGAAGCAGATGTACGCCGACTGGATGAGGGTAGCTAACCAGCATGCGGAATTCATATGGAGGGTAAAACTTCGAGAACTTCAACCATGTAAGAGGAAGATTATTCTACTGTTTCACCGCAAAATAACTTGCTAGTCCTTGGCGGAGCTGCCTTAGATGACAGTCACTGTAAAACCCTAGCCTTAGGTCCTAAATACTGCTTTAAGCCGAACCTGAAACCAATAGACGTTTTAAGTTTGCCGCGTACAATCACTAGACTTGTTCCTGAAGAAGAGCGTTCCCACTGCATTCAGACTGCGTTGCTAGCATCAAGGGTTGTAATATGCATCTCAAGTGTTCTGATCCTGTCCGGCCTTTGGTAAATTACTGTGTCGAAAAGAAACTCAGGCCAGTAATTTCAGATAAGGAAGGGTATTTTGTAATTATGCCGGACAGTTTGTTCTCGGAAAAAGCATTAACAGCCATAGAAAATAATTTTAGGACGGTAAAACTTAAGCCAATCGGTAGTCAGGCAACGTGCTGTCGACCTTTTGTTAAGGACATAATCTTGAGAGAATAGCTTGTATGTCAAGAAGGCTAAATCGCTTACTTTAGAATTGTTTTTTTCAGCCAAAACACATAAGAACGACATTCCGTTTCGAGCAATCGTCTCAGAGCAAGGCACCTGGCAAGTCGCTGTATCTAGTTATTTGCAGAACTGCTTAACCTCCTTGAGTTTTTCAGACCCTTTTCGTATGCGTAATTCTCAGGCGCTAGTTCAGTTCCTCTCAGAGGAGAACCCCGGCTGTTGTAAGGCCTTTAGTATGGATATTGAAGACCTGTATTATTCTTTGCCGCATGATGACTTGTTAAAATGCGTTAATGATTGTATTAACGAGCAAGAGCACCAGACGGTTTTTCCACCGAAAAATGTGGTGTTTCTACCGGGGCTTTCTAGAAATCCTATCCATGTATTTAAGGTCGACGCTGGTAGGTTGGAAGGAAGGCGTTTATGTGCAGAAATCAGGGATATGTATTGGTTCTAAAGTTGCTCCGGTTCTTAGTGATTTATACCTTAGCAAGATTGACAATCTTTGGAAGGCGCCTTAGGTAATTCGGTTATTAAGGTTTTTCGTTATGTGGACGACTACTTGATTTTTGTAGTGATGAGGACTTTGAAAAGGTGGTAACTTCCGTGAGTGAAAAATTTGAATTAAATGGAGGAGGGATGAGCTTCACTAAGAGGTGCCTCAGAATAATGGAATACAATTTCTAGACATTTCCTTAATGTTCAGAAGAACCACGTGTATTGGCAGTATTCTCCTAGATCTTCGAAACCGCTGTTAAATTTTTCGTCGAAGCACTCGAAGGTTGTAAAAAACGGCATCGCCATGTCCTTGCCTTAAGTCAGCCCTCACCAAGTCGTGTGAGCACAAAATGAGTGATAGCTTTAACGCACAGGTTACACGTCTTTTAGATGTAGGGTATGCTCGTGATGCAGTGGCCACGGTCGCTGAACGTTTAAAGAAGTCCATTGTGTTAAGCCCGAGCATGGTTGCAGAAAGCGATAGGAAGAACGTGTCGTAGGCGAAGACCCCGCCGTTCGAGCCCGCGAGGCCGAAGCTGCTCAACAAGCTGCACGGCTGCGTCGCGAAGACCCCGCCGTCCGAGCACGCGAGGCCGAAGCTGCACGGCTGCGGGCGCGAATCGGATCTTCAAAATGTGAAGGAACCGTGAAGCGGCGAGAAAGCGCGCGTACCGGCAGGCAGAGCACGAGGCTGTGCGAGCATGTGAAGTGGCTGCAAAACGCATCAGGCGGGCTCTGCCCGAAGGCGCCGACGCGCGCTTCCAGCGGGACTCCCTTGACAACAGTTTCGGGCCATAGTTGCGGTGTAACAGATTGTGCTTCTCAAAACAATCTAGTCACAATATCTTCCATAAAGAAGGACCACGCTCGCGCCAATGCCATCGCCGTGCTGCCAGCGCCAATTCGCTTCGCCCCACTCATCATCATTCACCATGTGGATAGGCTGTGATTTTTTTGACAAAGCCCGAGAGAGGGTGTGTTGACGCAGTTTCAGCCCTAATCTACAATCCTCTCTGCCTCGATAATTTCTCTTGTAGTTTTATTTCTGTTTTTTTTCCCACGATAAAGGTTTCATGAAAAAAGCGGTTTGCGCCGCACGTGCTGCAGTGCAATGCCAAGAAACCATCGCGACCATTCTTGACATTGCAAGCATGTTCCCGGAGCCGGTCATTAATACAGCGGCCAGTTTGTCCTATGTACTTTTTGCCGCATGAAAGAGGTATCTGATAGACTGCATTTGCTGTACACGTGACGAACGGGATCTTGTGCTTTTTTGAGCATCCTCGTTTTGCATTTGAGACATCCTTAGTGCACAAGTACGACAGCTTTTTCGGGGCAGAAAAAACCACCTTCACATTGGCCCGCTCCCCAACCTTTTTCAAGTTGTGAGATACTGCATGTAGATGCGGGACTACAGCAAGCCTCTGAGGCCTTACTGGCTCAACATGTGGGAGCGCTTGTTCCGATGAGTTGAAGCTTCTTCACCAAACTTCCGCGACTGAAACCTGTATGTGAGAGGGGTACCCGGCATTCGAAAAAGCGGCTGCAAACCGCTTTTTCATGACACCGTTATCGTGGGAATAAACAAATAAAAAGACGAGAAATTATCGAGGCAAAAAGGATTTGTAGATTAGGGCTGAACTGCGTCAGCACTCCCTCTCTCGGGCTTTGTCAAAAAGAATTGTCTTTCCTGAGAATGTACGACTTTCGTGCATGCCAGTTGTGGGCTTCTTGAATGATTTGTTTGTTTTTCGCATTTCGAGAGTATATATGTGTACGCTCCTCGAAATAAACCTTGTTGGAAGTAAGCGCTCGTCTTCGTCCCTCTCTTGTCCAGTGTCAAATTTTGCGCTACGTGATAAGTTATGCATTACCAACATGCCCAACTTCATACTCTTGTCAACCACCTTTCAAGCTTGCCCTGCAACTTGATCTACCGGACCAGGGAAACGGTCTACGGCTTTCTGGAGTAAGGAGACTCAATTGACAGCCGGGTTCTTGACTAGTACAGCGCGTTATGATCTGCTTTCACGGCTTGGCGCCGCTGCGCCGTGGGAATGATTTGGCGGCATCTGCCCTGCTTTCTTCGCCTTCAACGTTCCCCGAAGTGCACCTGATGCGGCGACAACACAGCTGTCGTGCCTTGAACCCTTCAAGGCTGTCAGTGCACCTCGTCAATCGCCTTGGACACACTCGGCCGAGTTTGACGGTTTTATGGCCTGGAAATGAACTATTTGTAATCATGGCTGCTCGGAAGAGGCAATCACTGTGCACTGCTTTGTTCAGCATTCTGCGAGATGCACCGGACCGAGATGCAGCCGAGCGCCTGAGGTTCTTTATCGGGCACCTTTCCCACACTACGCGGTGTCTTTGTGGCCTTGTGACCCGACCGGCAGCTGGCCGTCCGCTGCGCGGCGGCGCTATCGAGGCAAGACTGCACCTGACATCACAGCCAGTTTTCAGGAAAGTGCGCCGCCGTGATCCCTTAATTGTGTATGGTGCCCTATTGTGTCTTTTGTTCCCCCCGGGCACCGTCCGTTCAGCCGGGAGTGCCGCTTCTCTCTTTCCTGGGGTGGGAAGGAGGCGGTGCTTGATCTTTCCCCTTTGGTGACGGAGATGAAAAAACTTGTTGATTGGACTGTCCTGGACTCGCTGGTTTTCCCCAACAGGGAATCTGAGGAAGACCCAGGCTTTATAACGCGAGCATCGAGACGCTCCAAACACGCTATCACACGCTACCAAATCGTCATGTAAATAAACTTCTTGTAATTTGCTCCGGCTCCTGAGCTGTACTTCTCCTGAGGCCTGGCTGCTACCCCCCTATGGGCAGGCCCCGACTACATCAAGCGCAACACACAACTGGGGCAGCAAAGAAGCACACACGCGCAGCACTGGTTTTCTCTCTCCCTCTCTCAGCAAGGAGGTGTTCACATACTTGCACGCGAACAAACAGCGCGACACCATCCATCTGCGACGGTAGAGTCCATCTGCGGCCGCAGGGCTGGTGTTTTTGACCATGCATGCGGGAAAGGAAGTCCTCCACTGTTGTCGCAGTGAGACCGAGCAGTCGATAGCGGCTCACCATCTTGCATCGTTCAGCGGTCAGAGCAGGGCAGGAGCAGATATGCTCCAGCATTTAGGCGTCGCCGCATCTGCCTCACTAAGGTGATGAGTCGACCCGTGGAGTACATGCGTGCAGCAGGCCAGGCGCCGCCGCTCCGCAGGCAAAGCAGCAGCCACCACTCGTGTCTCTCCTGGTCGGACTCTGGTAGGGGTGGAGTTGCTTTGACCCTTGCCACCCGCTTGTCAGAGTGGGCCGTTGGTAGCAGCTGCAGCAGTCGTTGCCGGGACTAGTCCGACAGGACTACCGCAGAGGTGTGCTGCCTTAGCGACGACGTCTGCTTCCTCGTTCCCCGCTATCCCGTCGTGTGAAGGAAGCCAGTGGGGACAGACGCACACCGCTAGCTCTGACAGCGGCTAGCTTAAAGGGATACTGAACAAAATTTGAAAAATACCAAACCTTGCATTTGACTCGGACTACACGACTGTTCCTATAAACAGCGTTTATTTCACGTAATTTCGAGCAGTTGGCCGTATTTTTAGTGGATTGTGAGAGCGCGGCGGCTGCACGCCAGTGCACTTGTTGACGGCCGTGACGTCGAATGCTCCAGCAAGAGGCGGGCAACCGGCACGCTCTCTCCTGCCCTGCCACTTCCCTTTCTCCACCTCTCCTCTCAAGAACACCTTCCCGACCGTGAGAACACGTTTTGAGAGAGACGCGCGGCAGCGGGTGGCGGCTTGCGATGTCGATTGGTAAGCGATTTTGCAGTTCGCGGCGCGGCCGCTAGACGCGCCAATTTGCGAAAAATGCATTAAATTCATTATTTTCTGCTAGTCTGTGGCTGAAATGAAGGTTGTTTCAACAATTTCTGCGCCCAATCTTTCAATTGGGCCATTTATCTCGGCGGCGAAAATTTGTTCAGTATCCCTTTAATGTGCAGCAGCGCCACGGTGATCCCGGCTCGGTCTGGCTACAGCAACGCTTGTAGACTGGCCGGAAGTCGCAGAGGATCGCCACAGGCAGCTGGGTGTTGTAGCAGCGAGGTAGTCGGCTGCCCAGTGGAAGCTGTGCAGCTGGCGTGGTACACTATAAAAAATCACAGCATATCAGGGGCGTAGCCGGAAATATTTTTCGGGGGGGGGGGGTTCAACCCAACGTTGGTTCAACCATACTTTATGTATGTTTCGTGCGTGCGTTTAATTGTATGTGCGTGTATATATACGCAAGCAAAACTGAAAAATTTCGGAGGGGGGTTTAACCCCCCCCCCCCCCTTGGCTACACCCCTGCAGCATATCCACGAAGTGAATGATGATGAAGAGTGTTGCTCCAGAGGTTAAATCCGGTAAACCGTGAACCCTCTGTACATCGGCTCAAACATCATCATAATCAGAAGTGAAACGGGAGTTGTTGTGGTGTGATTGTATACACAATGTTTATAACACAATGTTATATACACAATGTTTATAACTTGCATATCGATCGATATATATAAATTCACATATTGATGCAGTATAGCATTCGTTCAAGAGCTTATTTAAGGATCAGAAAAGCTCGGGGGGACGTTTTCCTGTTAGTATAATGGCTTCTTCTGCTTCGCGGGCTCTCAGCTCGGGGTCCGCTTGTCTTTTCGCCCGCTTCGCTGCGGCCTCGCGGGCCCGTGCGGCCTCCGGGTCTGCTTGTCGATGAGCCCGTTTAGCTTCGGCATCGCGAGCCCTCGCTGCTGCCGCCGCGTCAATGCTGGTAGTGGCTTGTGCTTGCTGTCAACCTCTCTTTGGCCTCGCGAGCTTTCACTGCAAGGTCTTGGTGGCGAGCCCACACTACTGCTGCATTGCCCTCCCGCGCTGCTGTCTTGGCTTCTTCGACTTCTTCTCTTCTTCTCGGCGCGCTCTGCGGAGCACGGGCCCTTGAATCGTGCACTTGAGCGCGTGCTCCGCTCTCGGCTGAGCACGCGCAGCGTACACGACAGGAGGTACTAGAGAACCCCTCAGAAAAAGAAGCAAGCTCCAAAAGAGTATGAGACGAAAAAGAGTATATGTGACCCCTTTCGGAGAGCTCTGACTTGCCACGTATTAACTATATTTAAGGAGGCACGTTAACTCTCTTGTGGGTCCATGACTCTCCGATGAGATTATACGATGATCCCTAAAGGGAGTTGGCGTGCCTATTTACAGAGAGTCATATATACGTGGCAAGTCAGCACTGTCTGAAAGGAGTCAAAGGACTCTTTTTTTTAGAGTGAGGGAACGCGGCGTCACATTGTCGTCCGCCAGTCGCTGGTATGACACATGCAGCCGTGGCCGAGCGGGGGCTGCTCCCGGACGGACCCATCCGGGAACACCAGGAGATACTCGCGCAGCCTGCTGTAGATTTTCGCCACGGCTAGCTGGTGGAGCTCGCACTCCAGTGTCGGCCTTTTGCTGAGTTTGCCCAGCTCCAACTCTCCATCCAGAGGCTGCTGGTGCGGTGCAGGGGGCTGGACAGGACAGGATGGTGGGACACCAGTTCATATAGAAAGCGAAGATCTGTCTCATCTCTGCAGCTGGTCGGCTCCACAGTCTCCGTAGTAGGGCAGCGCCTCCGGAGGCTCTGGCGGAGACGGTACAGTTGATGTAACTCCTGGTGCAGCAAGGGAAAGCGCCGAACGGCGGTTAGCCCGCCTCCCTTTATATCTTCTCCTCATCCCGGACTTCGTCTTCCCAGCTGGCCCAGCAGCGACACTTGTCGAGACATGTCCCAAAGCCCAGATGAAGTGCGCCTCGCGCGCTCGCCGTCAGACCAGGAAGGGGTAGGCGTCCGAAGGAGACAGTGGGCTCCGCGCTTTCACTAACACTCATAGCACACCAGCGCATATCAGCACGTTCCACAGATACGTCAGAACACGTTTGCGTGCTGGCCCTAGGCGCAGGCTGGAATCTGTGCTGTTGCGTTCGTTTTCGTCATGGCCGCGCAATGTGAACCGTACAGCATGCTGTGTACTCACAGCTCAGTTTGCGTTGAAGCGGTAGACAGCGTAAAGGTCGCTTCGCTCGCTGCAGCGGCTATTTCCTTACTTCATCGTTTTGCTGAGTTACGCATGGTCGATGCGAAAGGTGTAAGCTGCTAGCTTTACTTCGTATAACATTCCAATTTCCAATTGCTTTAAAGTCACTGATTCGCCATTGCGGCAGAAGTAAAAATTTTTAGATATGAACTGTCGTTTTATCCGCTACACTGCATATCCCGTTCATCTTGAAACGTGAAGGTCCGTGCGCCACGTGGTTGGAAAAAACGGTGAACTGAAAGCGATGCCCGGAATTCCTGGGTAAGTGTCAAGGCCACACAGAGTGCACACATTTCGCCATTGCCGGGCGTAAGATATTGTTCTTCGCTTGGGCCTTTTAATGTGCAGAATACCTATGCACACGGTATTGTTTCTACGATCCATATGGAGAGTATTGCGACCTTTGTCAGCAATATGCAGCACGAAGCTACGTGATCAGAACGAGGATCCGTGCCCACTGAACTATGGTAGTGGGTTCGATTAAAACCTGCTGCAATGAATAACTGAAAACTGTTTATTAGAGCTGTGTCGCGAAAAACAGTAAATATAAGTTCAACGTTGAAATGCACCCAAATGCGCTTGAAAGATCGTTCAGCAGGAGTGGTTACGCCATTCATGAAAACCTAATTGAAAAAAAAAACACCCCTTTCGAAGGTGGACAGCACTGACTAACGCGCGCATGCAGCACGCTATAAATCAGAAAACAATAGAAGATTAACCTATAAGGACTAACTACCAACTTATGTGTACAGACTAACGCTTTAAACGTTCTCCTGCAGTCTGAAGTAAGGCTGGCCGCTAGATGTACTCGCACCTTTCGTCGATGTCATTCGGATCCCGTGGACAGGAAAACGCCGTCGCAAAGGGCCGAAGTTTTTCGCCGCGGCGCTGCAGTACCGCGACGTTAATCGTCCCGACGAGTCAACCTCGCACGTTGCGTGGCAGAAGGTCAGAAAGAACACTTGTTCCGGGCCGTATCCTTCGAGGCCTGCCAGCGGGACGTCACTACTGTAATTGCCGAAGCGGGTGTAGGCCTCGTACGCCACGTGTAACGCCGGCAGCTCGGGATAGAGGGCACCCTTGTCGACGCTATGCGGACACGAGAAGAACGATTCCCAGAGCGCCGCCTCTTCGCCCGATCCAGACGGTGCGACAAGGCGTCGTTGCCATCCGCCCATTCCGTTGAGTAGCTCGGCCGTAGAGCTCAGCATTCGGAACATTTCCCGCGCGTAGAGGAATCCGAGTCCTCCGTATAGCATGGCAGTTGTGCCTCGGGCATAGTAGAAGGGAGGGCGCAGTGCTGCCACTGACACGGCTATCGCTTGAGTGATGGGGCTGTGTGAGGTCACGTGACCCGGGTCCAGCCAGAATGTCTCGGCCAGCGCGAGGCGCTCGACTGCCACCGACGATTCTTGAATGCGAATTCTGTCGTCGAGCCACCGAGCAAAGAAACTTTGGTCGTTTACGCCGTAACCGTCACCGTACAAGCCCTTCAATCGCTGCCAGATGGAGTGGAACTGGAACTGGTCCGACCAGACGATCGTATCCACCTTTTCAAGGACCGACGTCAAAGAACGTTTTGTTCGGGAAGCCAGGCCGCCGGCGTTGCTTAAGAGCACCAGCGCGACCGCGCGTACGTCTTGCAAGTGGCGTTCGACAGACAGGCGCTCGATGCCTGAGAGACTAGACTGGCTCATAGCGACTAGTAGTACACCGTACGTCGCCTCCAACTGCACTGCGCACGAAGTACGTAAATACATCTCGCCTGAGTTGTGAGCGTGGATTAGCGAGAACAAATCGTCGCTGACCAAGGGTCCCATGAGCTGCAGGAGCCACCAAGTCGTGTGGTACAAGATGTCCCTGGGTGAGTAGGCCGCGAAGAGCGTGTTTATTGCCTTCAAGAGCTCCCTATCGCTCATCGCGATCGCGTCTTCGTTGGTAAGGGACGGGGTTGCCCGGGTGCTGTCCTGGAGGACGCGCAACATGTCGACAAGAGTTACACCTTTTAGCGAAAAGGCTAGGCGCCGTATCTGAAGCACTTTTGGCCGCGGATGACGTGCATGAGCAACCGCGCTCAAGTTCTCAAACACGTCTTTCTGGACTTTGGCGGAGGCGCCGTTTTCCAGGAAAGACATGAACGAAGGCGCTGGCTTGGGTCCGTCTGGAGTGTTCAGAAAAGTGACATTGAACAATCGCAGGTACGCAGCGTACGTGAAGTCTGAGGCAATTAAAAGAGACTGCATGCGGTCGCAAAGCTCGGCCATAGGCGACGGTGACACGTAGAGCGTCCTCCTGCGGGAGTGGTAGACATCGGAAGGGAGCAGGTCCAGTCGGAACCAGAGTGGCAGGTTCCACCTACGAGACAAAAGGTCGAACACTTTTACTGAAGAGCATTTTTCTAGATACCTTGCCAACTACGACAACGAAGCAGTAAAGTGAGCATGCAGGTGACGTAGTATCGCATTTCAAGTAATCCAAGAAAGAGTGTGCGCAGTAACAACATTAGTAACAGAGAGGTGAGTAGTTGGTAAGTATTCATTTAAAGAGACAGGGCGTTTGTGGTGTATTGACTTATATATTGTGTCCGTGTTTGCACGCCCCGCCTCTTTAACATGAATGCCAACTTTTAATACGAAAACGGTAGTAGCGTATATGCGTAAAATACAAGTTATTTTTCTTGCTCAGCTGACTGGATAAATAAAGCCGAAACTTCGCGCAGCCGATCGCTTCTTCCATGAAACCAGCCTCTGACGACATTCGAATGGCCGAAAGTTGTACCTCGCGCTGATCCACACTGGTGGCAATGGAAACCCTCGCGGACGCATCGCCATCACTGAAAAGGAATATCAAAGGTATTTTGGGGTACATATTGTTGCGAGACGAATGTATGGGTGGGCTGGTTGCAGCTACCATGGCCACTCCAACACCCAAATCGCGGCTATCAAAAGCCCCAGATCAGGAAGGCCACTGAGTGCAGCCGTGGTTAAGCAACACCAAAAAAAAAAAAAAAAACATGGCTGATCCCTCTGTCATATTTCCCTCTGTCATAATTGGTATAACGCGAAAGTGAACGTGTGTTCACAGATGTAGTTGAGCGTTTGTTGTGCATTGTTTCGCCACAAGGGCGAAGGAATTAATGCTATAGCAACAAAATGCAATGTCACGCGAAGAACGGCAAACAGCTCGAAACTTGCAACGCGCTGCTCAGGCAGAAAGGACGCACTGAAAGAACATACACAGGATGAGCGCGAACTAACAATGGTAACAGCTCGACAGTTAAAACGCGCTGCTCAAACACAAGGAGGACACACGAAACGAACGCACAAGTGTACACAGGGTGAGCGCGAACTAAATGTCACAGTTGTAACTTTCTTTCGTATAAGCAGCGCGCTCCTTTCGCAAAAGCGGCCGCTGCACTGAGGGAAGTGACCGTCGTGTTCCCTGTAACTTCAACGTGAACTTGCGGTGAGAGCACAAGACGTACAAACCGCTGCCATCACGAGATAAGCGCGTGCGCACGAGCGACCACGCCCTCTAGAGGCGCGCGCTTATCGCAACGCGTGGGGCCACGATCTTTAAAGCGCGCCCTCTGAGCGCTTCGCGCCATTTCGCTAGTGATAATGAAAACACGCTGAAGTGCCACCGATCTCTGAGTACCGCCACCGATAAATGGTGTATATAAATAGCTCGCTGTTAGTATGGTGAACAACGTGCCGTCTGTGGCCGTGTCGTTTTCTCGCCGCACGCTGCGGAGCGAGGGGTCGTAAGTTCGACTCGCGGTGGCGGAACTTTGTTTTTGCAATCTGTTAGACCATATATTTTACAACGTCATAACCGTGACGGAAATACGCCTGTGGAGCCGTGGTAGACCCCGGCATAAAACACTTTTGTGCTAAACTGAGTCAGAGGGCTCGAGATTCACAGGACGCTGTTACAGTGCGCTGTGATCGCGTGTGTGCATGTTTTTTGTGCACATTTGTGCGATGCGTGTTCCCATTTTATGGCAATCGAGTGCAAGGACAGAAGGAGAAAAGAAGCAAGGCCGTCTCCCGCTGTGTTTCGAAGGTCGTGCCGGAAAGGGGAAGGAACCAGTCTGACACGCGAAAGCAGTATACAGTCGAACACGGATATATCGAACCCACATATATCGAATTTTCGGCTATATCGAACTCGTAAATTATCCCCTTGAAAATCCCGGTAAAAGTATAGAAATTCGCACGTTTACATCGAACGGTATTTTTACCCGCCATCGGGTATATCGAACACCGCGCGAGCTGGAAGGCGCCCGTCGGCACTCGCTGCGACCCGCGACCTTCGCGGCACCACGCCTCCGCCGACACCTGATACGCTCGAAAAACGTGAGGGCGAGAGGGCTCAGACTGTACTCGTGCTGGGCGCATTCTCCAAGTTGCAGAACGGCTTTTTTTTCTTCTTTTTTTCTCTCTCTCTCTTTCTCATGCTTTCTCCGCGTTACCGTCGGCTCGGAGAACAGGAACGAAGTAGCCGGCGGCCTCCTCCTTTCGCTTTGTCTTTCTTTTCTTTTTGTTGGTGTTTTGTGAGTTTTGATCAGCCAACCACAGCCCGCGCCTTTCGTATTTGCTCAGCCAACCACAGCTCGCGCCTTTCGTACATCGCTGCTGCCCTGGCAGGTAGCCCGGGCGCCCGGGTAGCCATCGCCGCCATCGCGACAGATCGCGAGCGCTTGTTGGCGGAGTCCACTTCCGTAGTTGTCTCATACCACCGCGTTCCTCTTTTGCGTGCGTGCTGTGCGTGCTGTGCAAAGGCGCTGCAGACTGCTTGAATTTTCGACTTCTCGTTTGGCAATGGCCAGCGTCAAGAGGAGCAAGAACCTTGACTTTGCGAGGAAGTTGAAAGCCATACAGCGTGTTGAGGTGGGCGAAAAAATTTCGGCCGTGGCGGACGACATCGGGATACCACGGAGCACACTGAGCACCTTGTTGAAGAACAAGGCAGATATCAAGGCAAAGGCAGCAAAGCAGCGAACATCGGGAGCCTGTCGTGTGCGCGCTCCTGCCCACGGGAAAGTAGAACAGGCACTCTCTGCCTGGTTCTTGAACAGGCACTCTATGCATGGGCACCGAGCTGAAGGTTGACCTGCTTGGTGCCATTCAAATGATGACGGGCGCCTGGCAAGACGTGAAGACGGACACTGTGGCCAACTGCTACCGGAAGGCAGGCTTCGTGACGGCGGAACTTGCGGAAACCGGTGGACTGCGACGACGAGCGCATAGACGACGCGTTTCGCGAGTTGTCGTCCCTCTTTACGGCTGCCATACTACCCGAAGTGTCTGCGGACGATTTTGTGGAAGCGGACTGCAATGTTCAGGCTGTTGCGAGCCTCGCTGACGAGGACATTGTAGCTGCGGTCGAAGGGACCCAGGATGCCCAGGCCGACAGCTCAAGTGGCGACGAAGATCGTCCGGACGAGGCGGCGGCTGCACGCGCGTACTCCGCCGCTGAAGTGGCGGCAGCGTTCGGCTTGATTCACCGTTGTTGCGACGACATGGCGGGAACCGGGGTGTCGCACCTGGACAGCCTTGATAAGATCGAGGCCAGCGTCTTCAACTTCGTTTCGAAGACAAAGAAGCAGGCCAGATAAGCGATTTTTTTCACGCAAATAAAACATTCTGTTGCATTGTGTGTGCGGATTTAGTTGTCATTCTTGAATGCGCCGATTGTAGGTGATCGTCTGCCACTGGTAAGGTCTGGGGACATGTATTTTTTTATGTCGAATTTTTCATATATCGAACTAATTCGCGATCCCCTTGGAGTTCGATATATCCGTGTTCGACTGTATTCATTCTGAGCCTCAGCCTCCAGTTTCGGGCCTTCCCAGAGTTGCACCTTACAACGTAACTAGTAACAGAACCAACTATCGTAATAGCGATTCAGCGAGACAATGCAGCGACACAAGAAAGCCATGGTGGAATACCGCGGTGGAAGCGGTCATTGGTGGCACCAGAGCATCATTCAGCAGATGCTCAAATCAAGAAGGAGGTGGTGGGTTTATTGCTGTTGCTCCTCAGCCCAAATGACACGAACAGCTTTGCTTACAAGATAGTATGTGACAGGCTGCCGGTCATCCTGAAGAAAGTCATCGACACCGTTTGCAGGGACCGGATGGATATTGAGAGAGTGCTTGGGCCCCGAGGCACGCGAGGAGACCAAACTTGTGAGGTGCCTCGCCAAGCGGCGCAGTGAAATGGTTACCGCATTTACACGACTGTAAGTCCACTAGAATGTAGGTTGACCCCCTCAAATTTCACCACAAAAGAAACGCGAACGGATTTCATAAAGGAGAGTTATTTACGTAGTCGCTGGACTGATTACACGCGCTCGCTCGTGATCCCTCTTCATGAACTTAGATACCCGGGCCCTGCTGGCCTTGCAGTGAGTCCTCGGCGTTCCTGTTTCCGAAGCGAAGACGCGAGATTGCTGCGTGACAATTTCGCCAGCCACCAGGCCAGGACAGGAGAGAGAGAGATGAATGAAAGGACGGGTGCTAATTCCATAGTTGGAGTCGGCGCACGCCATGTCACGCACTTCTTTGTCCTGTGCTCGTAAAATTTGAAGTAAGAATGTACTATCACCAACCAGTCCCACGATGTGTTTTGTTAAGTAAAGCAAAAAAAAAAACGAATTACAGTGTGCAAAGATGGCTACACGGCAATGCTATACAGCGGTGCAGGGAAGCAAGCTTTGCGGCAATACGCAGGGATCATTTTTAGGAAGTTTTCCGCGAACCAGTGCTCAGGGTGCAAATTATACGCGAGAAAATACCTTATATGTTACAGGTAGAGCCGGAACACAAACGTAATGTCCTAACCATGCCACAGCTACCCTGTTTTCTCATTTGTCCCGCCGTAACTGACGGTAGCAGTTTCAATTGCCGTAGTAGCTGGCGGTAGCCAACTTCGGACTTCAAATTTACATAAAATGGTTCGACCTACAATCGTGTAAATACGGTACCCACAAGCCCATGATGCGCATAGAGGACGACTTTGAAGGTGCGGATATCTGGCGTGAGGTTTCTAAAATATATTGCAGGCAATTTTCAATAATTTGCAGGCAATTTTCAATATTGCAGCAATAAAGGGAGGGCAGCAAGTACGGCGATAACACTAAATAGCAGATATAAACTGAAAGTAGTACGAGGGTAAGGTCGAACGTCCAGCCACGATGACGAGCAAGTAGAACAATTCTCGGAGGATGGGGATAGCGGGATGTAAATCAGGCACTTTGTCGTCGACTCATGACGCAAAAAGCCGAGAAAAAGACGTTTTTTCGCGCCTTTTTACTTACACTCATCAGTAAATAATTAGCGAAGGCTGCAGTCTTCTCATGACTATCACAGAAGTCCAAGAAGGTATACATATTAGAGAAAGAGAAATCTACAATAGACAAGGCTTACACAAGCAAATAATTGCAGAAAAACTCAATGGTAAGAAGCACGAAATAAAAATGAAAAAAAAAACTATACTGAAAAGCACATATTAAAATAGCACTTTCAAATAGTGGGTTATGACCTGTCTAACGAGAATGAATGGACAGTACCGTAGCGGAACGGCGATTCTCTACACTACATTAGAAAAAAAGACTAATGCGCTGTAGTGTGAGCTCGTATATAGCAAGGGATTTGTTTCGAAAGTTGGGGGGGGGGATTGTCCGACCCTTTTATATATACATGACGTGTGTGCCTTTGTGTTTACCCGTATGTATGTACATGTACGCATAGAAACTAAAAAAGTCACAGTTTCGCCGCAACGGCGAAGCAATGAATGCGATAGCAATAAATTGTAATGTAACGCGAAGAACGGAAAGCAGCTCGAAATTACCAGCGCGTCGCTCGAGCCCAAAGGACGCACGAAAAGAACGCACACGGGACGAGCGCGAACTAACGCGTCACAGCTTGACACTTGAAGCGCACTGCTCAAACATAAAGCAGCACGCACGAAACGAACGAACAGGCACACACAAGACGAGCGCGAACTGATTGCCACAGTTGTTACTTATTTCTGTTTGAACAGCGCGTTCCTTTCCCAAACGCGGCCGCTGCAGCGAGCGAAGCGAAGGACCCCACCGACCGCCCCCTTCTTTCCTCGAGATAAGCGCACGAAAGCGACCACGCCCTGTAGAGCGAAGAGCAACGGCGTTCGCAAGAGCGGGGCGACGATCTTTAAAGTGCGCCACACGCGCGCACGTCGCGCCATCTATGTGGCCACTAAGAAAGCATGCTGAATTACATGATGTATATAAATAGCTCGCCGTTAGCAGGCTGAAAGACGGTGCTCTCGTGGCCTAACGTCTAACGCGGCGGGCTGCAAATCGAGAGGTCGCCCGTTCGATTCCGCGCGTCGGAAAGAATTTCTGAATTACTTTCCTTTGTGGCTTTTCTATATATATACATACTTATACATATACGGTGAATGACGGCGACGGGGACGGACATTTTCCAGCCGAGACTGTCCATATAATTGCTATCGCAATAAAAATAATGGGGTTTGGAACCCCTTTGTCTGCGCCCATGGTGCGAGAGATAAAAATTCAAAGCCAGTTCCACGCCTTCTTCTTCTTCTTTCTTTCTTTTTTTCATCTTTCTTTCTTTATCGCTCTCTATAGTGCCATCTCTCCTCCTAACCCTCACTTTCCTTTCCCATCCCCTTGCTAAACTATACTATGCGTGGCTATGCTATGCTAGGAACTGCTTGGTACATACCCGATTTCTGTAACGCACACCCGCAGAACTTTCTGTCTACGACACCGGCCATACTTCGAGCATAAACAGCTCCGGCGTTAAAAAGGGCCTTACATTAAAAGCGTCACAATTATAGCGGTAGATATTTGCACAAGTGTGATATCACCCCACTCATGACACTGAAATCCGGACATTCCCATGGACGAGTTTGAGGAGGAGAGAAAACTGGCGCGCCACCTCAGAGCGCCGAAGGAAAACGTCGACGCGATCGCTGGAGTGTTCGCTGTCACTGCGCGAGTTGCTGCGGCAAGAACTACAAGCACTTTAGTCGAAAAGTTCTATGGCAGCAGTGTCATCTGTAAAGTGTAAGCGCAAGCGTAAACATGTACACTGCTCGATTAATCAATTCGGCATCGTTTGCGGAGTTGTGCAACGCAACAAACAAAAATGGCATTTGTTAGCTTGTTTGTCTTTCCCCGCACAGGTGACGCTGCTATCAGCTGATCTCCACTATTTCAGCCAATGACGTGTGCGGATTTTAAAACATGGATCCTATGGGGTGTTTCGCAACTTCTATGACTCAAGAACTCTGAGCGCAAGAAAAAAGAATGTGGGCCGCTTAAGCTTCGCCTTTAAGAGTTGAACGCGATAGCGATATCCGGCCCCATCCGCATCGTGCTCTGTTTCGCTTGTTATTATGTTAAGTCGCCCGGTCTCTCCCTCTCTCTCTCACACACACACACACACACACACACACACACACACACACACACACACACACACACACACACACACACACACACACACACACACACACACACACACACACACACACACACACACACACACACACACACACACACACACACTCGACATGCCTATAGTAAAGGAAAAGGTTTCCGCCCTCTTCAACAGCACTTTTATGACAACGGCGTACCCCCTACATGTGTGTAAGAGAATGCGCGCCCTATTACGTATGCCCTTTGTAAGGGGTGGCATGTTTTAAACCAGCAGCAATTACGCGCGTGATACTTTTTCGAAGTTGCGATCCACCCCCTACGTGTTCGTAAGGGAATACGCGCAGTAATGTGTGTGCCTTCTGTAATGGGTGGCCGGCTTTAAACCACCAACTCGTTATGCAGTTCACATTTTGTGACGCCCGATGGCAATATACGCTTGTACCCCGTTTTACTGCGATATTACATCTCGTACTAAGACGCCTGTACACAGGACGCGTATGTTTGTGAAGCATTAAAGTTAATTTCAGTGCAGTTCCAAGCAATGGGGTGGCTCTGTGGTAGAACACCTGCTTTCATGCAGACGGCCTGGGTTCGATTCTCACTCGAACCTAAGATTTTTTTATTGATTATTTTATACAAGTTGATGATTTTTCGCTCACAACCAACGACGCCGACCCCGGAATATCTGCGGAACGAGATTTTAATGCTATTGCGTTTACATGTTTGGGCGTTCAAGGATCATGCATGGGCGCCATGGCGGACCGTAGAAACATAACCGACGCCGACAACCAAGGAAGCTCACCACCTACTTTACACGTCCTATTCGGTTACGCGTTAAGTACTCAAGTTCACGAGTTCTGCCATCACCTGAAAGCGAGGTCGACCAATGCTTTCAACGGGGCCGAGTAGTTGTTCGACGGGTAGGAGAGCTCTTCGGCGTGCCAGGAAAGGCCGAGGGAGTCCACGAGCTTGTTGAACTCGAGGACGTCTGCCTTGGCGTCAGTTGGCTGCTCTCCGGTCCGCATACAGGCGGCCATGAGCTCTGCTGGCCTGCGCCGCAACGGTGACGCGCTGTATTTTTTGCTGGCGTCGTCGTTGACACCCGAAAGACCAGCGACATCATCGAGCCATTGAAGAACAACCTGCAAAAAAATAAACGACGTACCGTGGTGCTTAAACGTCCACTCTCGGCAGCAAAATAAGACTGCAGAACAAACAAACAAAAGCGGAGAGGCAGATGTAAGCGAACTAATCGTGAAGCGGACGAGTACTATACAAATGGCCGTCATCTGCGACGTATTTTGAAACGTATCCAGCGCGTGCTTGGTACGCATATATGAGTCGTAAGACCACGGAAGTTTATTCCTACGAATGCGGATTGAAATCTGCGACCAAACGATGGGCATAAATCGATTCGTCGTACGCGTGTTGCCCTGTGTGTGAGGTCCTTACCTGCGGCAAGTTGATTTTTCATCGTCTTTAATTCCTTTGCACTTATGTCATAACTACTATATTACAGTTAAAACGTGCAAGTTATGTCCCCTGCACATTCCTTACCTTCATTTTATGTTGCTTTCATTAGGTCCTGTGTGTGAGCTACTTGAGACAAGAGCAGCAGTGTGGAAACTCTCGTAACCTCTGTATCGACGTCCCGACTGTACAGTCTTGTTTCTTTGTTTGGCTCGCTAAATGTGACGTAGCGACAATTTTTTTTGACATTCATTGACACCAAAACAGGACACGAAAATGAAGCTCGTCGTGTCCCGTACAGACAAAAATAGCGATATAAATGGTCAGGACGGTCGGCTTTCCCGGCAGTTCACTGTTAAACAAGGGAACAGGAACATTGCAGAGGTTGGTTAATTACGATGAGGATTGCGCACTTGCAGACATTTCTTGTCCAGTTCCACTTGGAACAATATCTGGTGGATTGACGAAATGACCTCCACGTTCATGATAAGGGTTCCTTATGCATTCAATTAAGACGACTAAAAGGCGGAAGCCATCTTCTTTTTCTTCTCAGTCGATGTATTGACCCTGCCCCGCCAACCTTCGGAAGCTTTCTACACCTAACGTGGTCTTGCACTGCCTCCAAGATCGGAGGCACCTCACCTGGTTGTTCATTTCCTCCGTGATCGGACACATTTGACCAGGCTACCACGTCATGTGATGACGCCATCATGCGACGTTGCGTCACGTGTCGTCACAATGACGTCATGAAACGTCATAATGACGTCCTTTTGTGACGTCCTTGTGATTTCATTACATCGTGACGTAATATGGTGCCGTCATCACGTGATGATGATTTTTTGCATCACTCGTTCTCGACGCCGCGGGACGCTGACGCCGATGATCCAATTTCGCGTTTGATGAAGCATCTAAGGCTTTTGCCTTAATAATATCAAGCTTGATCAAGTCTCTAAGAGCAAGCGAGAGCGGAGTTTATAGGTGCATAGTGATACGTGAGTAGACTTGCAGAAGGAAGACTAATGAAAGGAGTACTTTGACACGACCCGAACCACTGGCCGGCCTCTCCGTTATTTGGAGTCTACAGACTGGACAAATATGTGCGCGTGTTTTTGGAACGTGCAAGTAAACCTAAAGCAACATTCTGGTAAAGAGCTCGGCACCACTCCACTAAGTGAAGGTGGGTGACCGGCGGAGCTGACTGGCGCACTCCCGTTCCTGCTCTCGTCGCCGTTCCTCGGGCATTCTCACAATGCGTGGCCACCCCATACTTGCTACGGACGACCGCGCCAATGCAGCGCCTCGATTCGACTGACGCGGATAAAAAAACGTACTGACTGTTCTTTTATTACTATAATGCCTTAGGTCTTCAGCCGTCCCATGGAAGGACCAGGAGTTCGAAAGTTTAGTGCTTCGAATACACAATTGGGGCAATAAACTGATCGACTCTCTGTGCGCTCTAAGGAGCGATGGAAGTTAGTACTTCCACTGCTCGCAATAGGGCAATAGGGGTTTTCGCATACGGACAGCGACGCGAAGAAGTCTCCGCTGTAAAAGCGGTCGCATTGCAAGCTTACAGCTTCACCAGTCGCACAGGATGCCAATCAATGTGCTTAAAGAAGTGAAGTCACGGACCTCGGAGACGACGCTGGACGCAAGGCGGGCCTTCTTGGACTTCCATCCGGAGCAGACAAAGACGCCGAAGTCATCGCACGCATCTGTGCTCAGAGCGGGGTCGATGCCGAGTCTGACGACGTGCTCGGCGCAGTCAGCGTTGCCGCAGAAACGATTTGCGTGCCTTGAGGCCCACGGCAGGCCACGAGGGCTGGAAGACAGGAAAGCGGCGGCAGCTGCTCCCGCAAGGAGCAATACTGCCGCGACGAGGGCTACCACGGCTAGCCGGCTGCAGTTCTGCTGATCCTGCGCCTTGGGGAGGTCCGGAAACGGTGCGTCCAGGCCTTCCTGTAGACGGCCACACGTCACAAGTGATGGAACGTACACGGCTGTTGTAGATTCTTGTAAACTTTTAAGCGGTGGAAAGTGTCACCCTCAGTCCTCGAGCTTTGCACTTATTTGTGTCGTAAATATTTGTTCGGTGTTTACTACGAGTGATGTCGAACATGAGGGAAGATCAATTGGCCCAACACTCAGCTTTTGCGTACTTGAAGTTTTACGCTCAAGAGCTAATGCTATAACGGCGGCGAAATGAATAAATGTTTAAACTATATTTAATGGCACGTTAAAGTGCATAGGCCGTTATGATGCACTGATAGCACCTAATGAAACGTGAACTACATTACTGGCGAAATCTATCTATCTATCTATCTATCTATCTATCTATCTATCTATCTATCTATCTATCTATCTATCTATCTATCTATCTATCTATCTATCTATCTATCTATCTATCTATCTATCTATCTATCTATCTATCTATCTATCTATCTATCTATCTATCTATCTATCTATCTATCTATCTATCTATCTATCTATCTATCTATCTATCTATCTATCTATCTATCTATCTATC